>NC_092263.1:253924-373924 GCF_036320965.1 Panulirus ornatus | reverse complement strand
GGTCCACACCTGCAGCTGGAGCAGCAGCAGCAGGACCACATGATCCACACCTGCAGCAGCAGCAGCGGCTGGACCTCTGGTTCCACACCTGCAGCTGGAGCAGTAGGAGCTGGACCACATGATCCACACCTGCAGCTGGAGCAGCAGCAGCTGGACCACAGGATCCACACCTGCAGCTGGAGCAGCAGGAGCTGATCTGGGGTGGGAGCGGCTGTCAGTCGGTGCAGCAGCAGCAGCAGCTGGTAGTGGTGGTTGAAGGCGTGTGTCCAGCCCCGCTGTGTGAGCCCTCAACTCCTGCCTCAGTTACATGACTTTCACCTTGTGTGCTTGCAGGCAGGCAGGCAGGCGTCGATAACACTGCCTGCGCCTGTGTGTGTGTGTGTGTGTGTGTGTGTGTGTGTGTGTGTGTGGAGTCGGTATGTGCAGCAGGATGTGTGTATGTGGAGGGGTATATGCAGCAGGGTGTGTGTGTGTGTATGTGTGTGTGTGTGTGTGTGTGTGTGTGTGGAGTGGGTATGTGCAGCAGGGTGTTTGTGTTTGTGTGTGTGTGTGTGTGTGTGTGTGTGTGTGGAGTGGGTATGTGCAGCAGGGTGTTTGTGTTTGTGTGTGTGTGTGTGTGTGTGTGTGTGTGTGTGTGTGTGTGTGTGTGTGTGTGATTACTATTTGCAATTACCCATTTTACAGTACTGGAGAGAGAAAGACTTCTGTTGACCTCAAGAAACTTGTTTGCAGAAACTTAAAAGTTCACCTCAAGTCACCCCTTACTCTTCTCTCTTCCATGGTAAAGAAATATATGGCCTATAACCTCTCACTGTCTTGACTCTGGTATACCCTCTTTTCTTGCTCTCCTCTGGACCTTCTCTATCAGTTCGTTGTCCCACTGTAATAAATCGCATTGCCCAAACCTGAAGAAGCATGTGGTTTTGTCTTAATGTATGTCAAGGACAGAATCTACTTTTTATTTTGTGATACACTTCAGTACGACCTTAATATCTACCAGCTGACTGTTAGTGTAGGAGTTCTGGTAACATGTTAAGGATGGTATTGAGTTCCAAGTCACTGCTCACACACATTTTCCTACAGGTTATTTCCTGATCGATAATTCAAGGCCTCCTCTCACTATCCCATCCTCTTAATTTTGCTTTTATTCCAATTGAATTTCATCAGTTATGAATCGGACCAAGTTTGGAGTTTGTCTTGGTCCCCATGTAAGTTAGAGCAATACTCGTTACGCCTCCACTTCACTCCTGACCTTGGCATCATCCAGAAATATATTTAGGTACCAGTCCAATCATTTCCATGGATCAAGAAAAGCGATGGTCCCAGGATCGAGCCCTTTGGCATGCCACTGATAACCCCAACCTATTTTCTGACGTGGATCCTTTGCTCCTTCCGCTAAAGTAGTTTTCTATCCATCGAAGAACTTTTTCCACTGCTCCTGCCTGAAGATAGAGCTTCTTTACCAGCCTTCCATGCGGCAAAGTGTCAAACGCTTTCTGGTAATCCAGCTACACCCAATCCACTCGTCCTTTTCTCTCGCCCATGAAGGAGCTCACTCTTTAAGAGAGATCCAAGAGATTTGTTACGCATGACTTCCCTTCTCTGCACCTATGTTGTCTCATGCTTGGGTAGCATCTTCTTTGCAAGTAATCACTCATTTCCTTATTGATTTATCCTTTCCAGTATCTTACAAACCTTACCCCTCAGATAGACTTGTCAGTATTTCTGCGCAACTTCACGGTTTCCTTACTTAAAGAGTGGCATGATATTTACCTTCTTCCACTCCCGTGGCACTTTACATCCTTTGTATAAATGTTTACCTATTTGTACAGCTTGGTGAGGAGGTTCAGCACCTATAGAGCTCCATCTCTTGAACTGATTTACTATCATGAAGCTCTCTAAAATTCTGTATGTTCTCTACATTCGCAGTTTCATTCACCCTAAGTACTCATTTAAATCTTGTTTTTTCAATTCGTTTCTTGCTATTTATCATGTTACATCCACTGGCTATTCTTATCTTGCTTCCTTTCGAAGACCTGGTCATTGTTGACATGATGAAGCTGATTAAACCCTTAATCAAGTCACCCCTTACTCTTCTCTCTCTCATGGAGGACAAATTTCAGACTAACTTCTCACCGTCAGCTCCCTTGATTCTGGTACTATTTTTGTTGCCCTTCCCTGGACTTCCCCTATTAGTTCTCTATGATTCTTGAGAAGCATTTTCAAGTCGTGACCCAAAATATACCTTGTGAGGCATTTGCTGAATATTTCCTGTTCCATGTACTTGATTGTTATTTTGATATTTACCAGCAGGTAATGTGTCTTCTTTGCGAATCTCCGAAGATAAGGCTCAAGCGACGGGTTACGTAGGTCGACTCCTAAGTCCCTCTCTCACATACAGTGTTCTGCAGCTTATTTCTCTCGCTGTGAATCGCAGATCAATTTTGGGGTTTGTCTAGGTCCCTTTGTAATCTGGTGCAATCCTCAACACTACTTTCCTCGCCACTTTAGCAGCATTCACAAGGAGATTCAGCTATGATTCCAGTCCCTTCTGCCGAGTCATTTACATAGATCAAGAACAGCGGTCTCAGGACCCAACTCTGTGTCGACTTCAGTCCATTTCGATAAGACCCCTCTGATATATGTCTTCTGTAACAACCAATTAAGTAGGAATGTGTCAGATACATTCTGGCAGTCCAGATGAACATAATCCACTCAGCCTTCGAAAGACCTTTCTCTGGCTCTGTACTCTCTCTCTCGCTTAGAGAGTTTGTGCTTTGGAAACAGCTGTCCATTTGCTGTTTGATTAGTCCACTGTCTCCTTTCTTAAAGATGGGCACGATGTTTTCCCTCTCTGCTGGCACTTTCCTTCGCGACGTCCTGAACATATCAAGTGGCTTACCACTCATATCCTCACACTTCCTCAGCTCACATACAGAAGATTCACCTGGACCATGAGCCTTATATGAGCTCTTGACCTTGTTGTGAACACACGATTGAACTTGTCGTTCAGTTGCTCTCATAACCTTGCTTCCTATGCAACGTTCCCTCTGCATCCCTAGGCCCGAACAAAATGTTGAAGACTAACATTTTGTTCCGTAAAAATTTACTTAAAAAATTTGTGTTATACGCATTATATCGTTCAACGCCTTTACGTTTTGCTACCTGTTATCAAACGACATCTTCCTGCTCGTTCACCTCCGCTCCTGTGTTGCCATGGACATAAACCCGTGTTGCAACTCCTTCACTGCATGTCTCTCATACTCATCAACAACACTGGTCTATGTCAGGGTTCAAGAATGTCTTCCAGTCCAAATGGTCCCCGTAGAAAGTCACTTTAATTCTGTCATTTCCACGATTATATCTCCTCGTTAAAAATCTAATTACCCCCACCCTCCTTCTGCTAATGTCCTCAATTTAGCAGGTAATCAAACTCATGTATTACATAATCACCTTCGCCAGTTGGTGTGGCCATCTCTCCATATATTTCTTTATGGCCATAATATCTGGTGTGTGTGTGTGTGTGTGTGTGTGTGTGTGTGTGTGTGTGTGTGTGCGTGTGTGTGTGTGTGTGAGAGTGCGTGGTGGAGGCGTTCGTCTGAGGAGAGTGCGTAGGGCTAGGAATATGAGGGAGTGTGTCGAGGGCAGTGTGAGGGGAGGGTGAGGAGGTGGAGCGTGTATGAGGAATGCCTCATGAGTGAGGAGTTCTCGGGCATTGTGGATGACCTAGCTCTCTCTCTCTCTCTCTCTCTCTCTCTCTCTCTCTCTCTCTCTCTCTCTCTCTCTCTCTCTCTCTCTCTCTCTACTGGCCTACCTACCTACCTATCTACTCACAACCCTCTCTACCCAGAAGCACCTACTCAACTGCTTACAGAATGGAGTCTCCTTACCTGCCACCTTACCTACCCCCACACCTCCCTACCTACTTATCGACCTACCAACCCACATACCTCCTACCTACCTACTTATCGGCCTACCTACCCACATACCTCCTACCTACCTACTAGTCGACCTACCAACCCACATACCTCCTACCTACCTACTAGTCGACCTACCTACCCACGTATCCCCTACCTACCTACTAGTCGGCCTACCTACCCACATACTTCCTACCTACTTACTTATCGACCTACCAACCCACATACCTCCTATCTACCTACTAGTCGACCTACCTACCCACGTACCTCCTACCTACCTACTAGTCGACCTACCTACCCACGTACCCCTTACCTACCTACTAGTCGACCTACCAACCCACATACCTCCTACCTACCTACTAGTCGACCTACCTACCCACGTATCCCCTACCTACCTACTAGTCGGCCTACCTACCCACATACTTCCTACCTACTTACTTATCGACCTACCAACCCACATACCTCCTATCTACCTACTAGTCGACCTACCTACCCACGTATCCCCTACCTACCTACTAGTCGACCTACCTACCCACGTACCCCTTACCTACCTACTAGTCGACCTACCAACCCACATACCACCTACCTACCTACTAGTCGACTTGCCAACCCACATACACCTTACCTACCTACTGACCCAACCATACAACCCCACCCTCCTTCTTCTTACCTACCTACCTACCTAATACCCTACCTACCTACTAGTCGACCTACCTACCCACGTACCCCTTACCTACCTACTAGTCGACCTACCAACCCACATACCACCTACCTACCTACTAGTCGACCTACCTACCCACGTACCCCTTACCTACCTACTAGTCGACCTACCAACCCACATACCACCTACCTACCTACTAGTCGACCTACCTACCCACGTACCCCTTACCTACCTACTAGTCGACCTACCAACCCACATACCACCTACCTACCTACTAGTCACCTACCTACCCACGTACCCCTTACCTACCTACTAGTCGACCTACCAACCCACATACCACCTACCTACCTACTAGTCGACCTACCTACCCACGTACCCCTTACCTACCTACTAGTCGACCTACCAACCCACATACCACCTACCTACCTACTAGTCGACCTACCTACCCACGTACCCCTTACCTACCTACTAGTCGACCTACCAACCCACATACCACCTACCTACCTACTAGTCGACCTACCTACCCACGTACCCCTTACCTACCTACTAGTCGACCTACCAACCCACATACCACCTACCTACCTACTAGTCAACCTACCTACCCACGTACCCCTTACCTACCTACTAGTCGACCTACCAACCCACATACCACCTGCCTACGCACACCTTACCTACTTACCTATCCATAATCCCTTCACCGTACCCCACCCCTCAACACACACACACACACACACACACACACACACACACACACACACACACACACACCAGCTGCGTCTGTTGTCTGGTACATGACGTCAACGGTGTTTTACATACCGTTTACCGTTGCACGAGACGGAGGCCGGTAACATTCTGTTCATCATGACGACCACACGTCACCGTTCCCTCCCCGACCCTTGAGCACGACCAGTACGATCCTTGGGCCCGACGGTACGACCCTCAATCATGACGGTACGACTCGAGCACGACGGTACGATACTTGAGTTCGACAGTACGATCGTTAAACACGACGGTACGACCCTCGATCATGACGGCACGACCCTTGAGCACGACGGTACGACCCTTGAGCACGACGGTACGACCCTTGAGCACGACGGTACGACCCTTAAGCACGACGGTGCGACCCTTGAGCACGACGGTACGACCCTTGAGCACGACGGTACGACTCTTGAGCACGACGGTACGACCCTTGAACACGACGGTACGACCCTTGAGCACGACGGTACGACCCTTAAGCACGACGGTGCGACTCTTGAGCACGACGGTACGACCCTTGAACACGACGGTACGACCCTTGAGCACGACGGTACGACCCTTGAGCACGACGGTGCGACTCTTGAGCACGACGGTACGACCCTTGAGCACGACGGTACGACCCTTGAGCACGACGGTGCGACCCTTGAACACGACGGTACGACCCTTAAGCACGACGGTGCGACCCTTGAACACGACGGTACGACCCTTGAGCACGACGGTGCGACCCTTGAACACGACGGTACGACCCTTGAGCACGACGGTGCGACCCTTGAACACGACGGTACGACCCTTGAACACGACGGTACGACCCTTGAACACGACGGAATCACTGTTTTGTTTGCGTCGTAATTCCATTCTTCCTAATTACTTAACAATCGTTTCCCGTCGTTAGCTGGTTGAGGGGTTTGGGCGATCCTGAAAATCTGATGAACAGCTGTAGTGGCACTGTGTCCCCGTTTGCTCTTTATATATGACCCGTTGGTCGTCTCCTATATTGAAATATACGGTAGTAATATATATATATATATATATATATATATATATATATATATATATATATATATATATATATATATTTATATATCTATATATATATATATATATATATATATATATATATATATATATATATATATATACTAACGCAAGTATTGACCTATGATATACGAAGGACCTGCTACATAATAACCCATGATATACGCACGACCTGCCACGTAACAACCCATGATATATACGCACGACCCCCTTCATAACAACCCATGCTATACGCACGACCTCCGACATAACAACCCATGCTATACGCACGACCTCCGACATAACAACCCATGCTATACGCACGACCTCCGACATAACAACCCATGCTATACGCACGACCTCCGACATAACAACCCATGCTATACGCACGACCTCCGACATAAAAACCCATGCTATACGCACGACCCCCTTCATAACAACCCATGCTATACGCACGACCCCCTTCATAACAACCCATGCTATACGCACGACCTCCGACATAACCCATGCTATACGCACGACCTCCCATTTAACAACCCATGTTATACGCACGACTTGCCACATAAGAACCCATGCTATACGCAAGACCTCCCACATAACAACCCATGATATACGCATACTAGGTGCGGGCAGTAGGGGTGGCGTCCAGGCGTATATAACCTTGAGAAGCGAACGCACAGATCAGGCCCAAAGAAACCGCTGTGTTTTGTAAAGATGATTCAACCTTGTAACATTTCCTTATCATCTTCTCCGTCACTCCCGCGTCCCCCAGACCCAAACCCACCTCGACCAATCAGAACCCCGGCCTCTGCGGACGCGGGGTAACGTGTGGCCGCCACTCAATCAATAGTATACTGTGTAGTGACAAAGGCTTCCCCGTGCTTACGTCATTCTTAAAGTCGATAGCCCGGGCGGGCAGGTATGTTGTGGTGAGGGGGGGGGGGGGGTTGTTGTCCGCTTGGGGGCCTGGCCTGCTACGGTAGAGTCATCGCTACTTCAACAACCGCATAGGGAACAGGGTGTGGGGTGGATAGAGAAATATGATGGATAGAAGGGGAGATAGACGTCGGGAAATAGATATTTATTGAAGAAGATTCGCAAAATATTGAGAGAGAGAGAGAGAAATGTATAGAGTAAGTACGGTAGGATCCCATGGTTAGTACCACAGGTAGGAAGTACGGTAGGATCCCATGGCTAGTGCCACAGGTACTACGTACGGTAGGATCCCATGGCTAGTACCACAGGTAGGAATTACGGTAGGATCCCATGGCTAGTGCCACAGGTACTACGTACGGTAGGATCCCATGGCTAGTGCCACAGGTAGGAAGTACGGTAGGATCCCATGGCTAGTGCCATAGGTAGGAAGTGTGGTAGGATCCCATGGTTAGTACCACAGGTAGGAAGTACGGTAGGATCCCATGGCTAGTACCATAGGTAGGAAGTGTGGTAGGATCCCATGGCTAGTGCCACAGGTAGGAAGTACGGTAGGATTCCATGGCTAGTGCCACAGATAGTACGTATGGTAGGATCCCATGGCTAGTGCCATAGGTAGGAAGTACGGTAGGATACCATGGCTAGTACCACAGGTACTACGTAAGGTAGGATCCCATGGCTAGTGCCACAGGTAGGAAGTACGGTAGAATCCCATGGCTAGTGCCACAGGTAACCCAGAGGCCATTATCGCCTAATTAGTTTCTTTAAAAGCCATCTCCTCACCTCACCTGCCTGGCAATTAGACCGAAATCTTAAATATCAAAGGTCGACGGACGTACGCAGACACACACACACACACACACACACACACACACACACACACACACACACACACGCAAGGCGTCCCGATACGAGCGACGTACGGCGACGCATCTTGAGCCACGCGACGTACGGCGACGCAACTTGAGCAACGTGACGTATGGCGACGCATCTTGAGCCACGGGACGTACAGCGACACATCTTGAGCCACGCGACGTACGGCGACGCATCTTGAGCCACGCGACGTATAACGACGCATCTTGAGCCACGCGACGTAAAGCGACGCATCTTGAGCCACGCGACGTAAGACGACGCATCTTGAGCCACGCGACGTACAGCGACGCATCTTGGGCCACGCGACGTATGACGACGCATTTTCAATGTGGAAACCATACGTCAGAAGGCGTAGTGGAAGATACGTCGATGGGCCTGACGCGCCGCGCCTGATGACGCAATAACGAACGTCTGGGACGGGCGTGACGTCATACGATGCTGTGAAGAGTTCATATGAGAGAGAGAGAGAGAGAGAGAGAGAGAGAGAGAGAGAGAGAGAGAGAGAGAGAGAGAGAGAGTTGTGTCTCGTGGTGTCATTATTATCTGTAGAACATTGCAGCATCAGGTTACAGCGTAAAGAAAGCATAGAAAAAAGAGAGAAAAGAAAGAAATTCTATGTCACACATGCAGTAGATGGACCAGTCATCTATGTCACACAGGCAATAGATGGACCAGTCATCTATGTCACACAGGCAATAGATGGACCAGTCATCTATGTCACACAGGCAATAGATGGACCAGTCATCTATGTCACACAGGCAATAGATGGACCAGTCATCTATGTCACACAGGCAATAGATGGACCAGTCATCTATGTCACACAGGCAATAGATACTGACGCTTGGGGAGGATAGACAGTCACCAGAGGATAGGAAACCTGAGAGAGGATAGATCCAGACGTAGGAATAGGTAAGGCATAGGGCGGTGCTCTCAAGGCAGTGATGGTCGCTACGCGTTAGGCTTTCCTCATGGCTCTCTCTCTCTCTCTCTCTCTCTCTCTCTCTCTCTCTCTCTCTCTCTCTCTCTCTCTCTCTCCCTCCCTCTCTATTTATATATATATATATATATATATATATATATATATATATATATATATATATATATATATATATATATATATATATATATATATATATATATTCGTTCACACTCAGTCTCTAGCTGTCATGCAATAATGCCCGAAACCACAGCTCCCTTTCCACATCCAGGCCCCCCACAACTTTCCATGGTTTACCCCAGACGCTTCACATGCCTTGATTCAATCCACTGACAGCACGTCAACCCCGGTATACCACATCGATCCAATTCACTCTATTCCTTGCCCGCCTTTCACATTCCTGCATGTTCAGGCCCCGATCACTCAAAATCTTTTTCACTCCATCTTTCCACCTCCAATTTGGTCTCCCTCTTCTCCTCGTTCCCTCCACCTCCGACACATATATCCTCTTGGTCAATCTTTCCTCACTCATTCTCTCCATGTGACCAAACCATTTCAAAACACACTCTTCTGTTCTCTCAACCACATTCATTTTATTACCACATATCTCTCTTACCCTTTCATTACTTACTCGATCACACCACCTCACACCACATATTGTACTTAAACATCTCATTTCCAGCACATCTATCCTCCTGCGCACAACTCTATCCATAGTCCACGCCTCGCAACCATACAACATTGTTGGAACCACTATTCCTTCAAACATACCCATTTTTGCTTTCAGAGATAATGTTCTCGACTTCCACACATTCTTCAAGGCTCCCAGAAATTTCGCCCCCTCCCCACCCTATGATTCACTTCCGCTTCCATGGTTCCATCCGCTGCCAGATCCACTCCCAGATATCTAAAACATTTCACTTCCTCCAATTTTTCTCCATTCAAACTTACCTCCCAATTGACTTGACCCTCAACCCTACTGTACCTAATAACCATACTCTTATGCACATTTACTCTCAAATTTCTTCTTTCACACGCTTTACCAAACTCAGTCACCAGCTTCTGCAGTTTCTCACATGAATCAGCCACCAGCGCTGTATCATCAGCGAACAACAACTAACTCACTTCCCAAGCTCTCTAATCCACAACTGCATACTTGCCCCTCTTTCAAAAACTCTTGCATTTACCTCCCTAACAACCCCATCCATAAACAAATTAAACAACCATGGAAACATCACACACCCCTGCCGTAAACCTATATTCACTGAAAACCAATCACTTTCCTCTCTTCCTACACGTACACATGCCTTACACCCTCGATAAAAACTTCTCACTGATTCTAACAACTTGCTTCCCACACCATATATTCTTAATACCTTCCACAGAGCATCTCTATCAACTCTATCATATGCCTTTTCCAGATCCATAAATGCTACATACAAATCCATTTGCTTTTCTAAGTATTTCTCACATACATTCTTCAAAGCAAACACCTGATCAACACATCCTCTACCACTTCTGAAACCACACTGCTCTTCCCCAATCTGATGCTCTGTACATGCCTTCACCCTCTCAATCAATACCCTCCCATATAATTTGCAAGGAATACTCAACAAACTTATACCTCTGTAATTTGAGCACTCAATCTTACCCCCTTTGCCTTTGTACAATTGCACTATGCAAGTATTCTGCCAATCCTCAGGCACCTCACCATGAATCATACATACATTAAATAACCTTACCAACCAGTCAACAACACAGTCACCCCCTTTTTTGATAAATTCCACTGCAATTCCACCCAAACCCGCTGCCTTGCCGGCTTTCATCTTCCGTAAAGCTTTACTACCTCTTCTCTGTTTACCAAATAATTTTCCTTAACCCTCTCACTTTGCACACCACCTCGACCAAAACACCCTATATATGACAATCTATCATCAAACACATTCAACAAACCTTCAAAATACTAACTCCATCTCCTTCTCACATCACCACTACTTGTTATCACCTCCCCATTAGCCCCCTTCACTGAAGTTCCCATTTGTTCCCTTGTCTTACGCACTTTATTTACCTCCTTCCAAAACATCTTTTTATATTCCCTGAAATTTAATGATAATCTCTCACCCCAACTATCATTTGCCCCCTTTTTCACCTCTTATATATATATATATATATATATATATATATATATATATATATATATATATATATATGTATATGTATATATATATCCCCTATCCCTGGGGATAGGGGAGAAAGAATACTTCCCACGTATTCCCTGCATGTCGTAGAAGGCGACTAAAAGGGGAGGGAGCGGGGGGCTGGAAATCCTCCCCTCTCGTTTTTTTTTAAATTTTCCAAAAGAAGGAACAGAGAACGAGGCCAGGTGAGGATATTTCCTCAGAGGCCCAGTCCTCTGTTCTTAACGCTACCTTGCTAACGCGGGAAATGGCGAATAGTTTGAAAGAAAAAGAAAATATATATGTATATATATATATATATATATATATATATATATATATATATATATATATATATATATATATATATATATCTTTGTTCCTCTTTGCCTTCGTCTCTCTCTCTCTCTCTCTCTCTCTCTCTCTCTCTCTCTCTCTCTCTCTCTCTCTCTCTCAACACGACAGGTGTCAGTGGTTGCAGTGGCTGTCAAGTGTCACTCCATTGGACATAGGTTGCAGTCTTTGCCCTCTGCCTTCACCCCACGCGTGGCCTATCGGCTCTCTGTCCCCCCCCCCCCCCCTCCCCTTCCTCAGGAGCCCTCCATGTCTCTCTGTATCTCTCCCACACACACACACACACACACACACACACACACACACACATACATACACACACACACACACACACACACACACACACACACACACACACACACACACACACAGGTCATGGGGAGGGGGATGGAGTTTTAAAAAGCTCGGGAGAGTGCACCAGCTTACAAGGGGACCACAGCAAACTCCCAGGTTGGTGGGCTACATGACCATCGGCATTCGACGCCAGCGAATTAGATTAATGAGGCTGGAACAGAGTGAAAGATGACCTCAGTGTCATTATGATCTGGAGGGGATCAAGCTGCAGGATTCCCTGTGTGAGGGAGGAGGAGGAGGGTCTTGGGAAAGTCGACTTCCTCCCTGACCCGCCGCCCGAGTCTCACATTTGGAGAATAGTTAAGGAGACCAACTGTCTGCTGGCAAATATCATCATAACCTTGAAGTGTATGGATAAGGTTCTGTCTGCCTAGCTGGTCCTATCCTACATAAAGCCAGTACTAGAATATGTTTCTCAAGTCTGGTCACCGCATCTATAGAAGCACAAAGAGCTCATAGAGAAGGTCCAGAGGAGGGCAGCAAAGATGGTACCAGAAGTAAGAGACAAGAGTTACAGGGACTGGCTAAAGGCCTTAGATTTGCACGCTTTGGATGAAGAAAGAGTTGGGGGTGATCTGATCACAACCCTTTTTTTTCAACGTTTATGAGAGATTGATGACGTGGGCGATGAACAGTTCTTCCAGATATGTAGGGACTGAACAACCAGAGAACATAACATGAAATCTAATAAGAAAGAATATTGAAATGAATATCATTATTAAGAACTTTTATATTGCGAGAGTGGTGGGTAAATGAAACGGAATGACTGAGGACGTGGCTACTGCAGACGCCATATATGAATTTAAGAAACTGTAAACACACACACACACACACACACACACACACACATACACACACACACACACACACACACACACACACATACACACACACACACACACACACACACACACACACACACATACACACACACACATACACACACACACACACACATACACACACACACACACACACACACACACGGGTCGGACAGTAACCTCTGGTTGACAGGACCGGAAGCTGAAATGATAATCTCATCTACACGGGACACAGACGCGTACCACAGACAGACAGACGTGCGTGTGTGGCTGTGACACACGTGATTTACACAGACAGAAGTCAATACAGACCACTAGGCTCAGAAACATGGGAAAAGACAATAGAAATACTGATATATTCAGAGACATAGACAGCAATATGATAAGACAGGGTATAGACAGACCACAAGAAAGGCTACAGGCAGACTGTAATAGATCAAGTAGCACAGACTGCGAAGGCAAACTCCTGGACCATAGGCAAGGAGTTTTATGGACACCAGTTGTATGGACAGGAGGACAGACAGAGACATAGAGAGACAGTAAAACACGAAAACAGAAACTTAGTGAGACAGACGGAGAAAGAGAGACGGAAAGACACTAAAACAAATGAAGACAGAAGGAGACAGGAAGATACACAGACAGAAGGAGACAGGATGATACACAGACAGAAGGAGACAGGAACGTACACAGACAGAACACAGCGTAAAAAGAACAGACAATGACAGGTACAGAAAAGAAGCGGGGAGGGAGAGAAAAGAAAAAGAAACAGAAGCAAACAGACAATGGAAGGGAAAAAAATACGCGTACAGAAAAGACAGAGAAACAGAGAGCAACAGACGGTCAAGTAGAGGACCTCGCGAAAACAGACAGAAGACACAGACAGACACGAATGTCCTCAGACGCCACAGACGATATAAGAGAAAACGGGACAGAAGATGGGGAAGAAAACGGAACAGGAGAACACAATCATTCCCACTAGAACGGTGTTAGCGACTGCGTCTATGGCGACGTTCGTGTGGCAAGGGTGAACACGTCAGGTCAGAGCTGCGTATATAACCACAGCACCATCAGTCGCCTTGTCAGCCAGCGGCCTTTCTCTATATATCCTCCCTTAAATCCATCGATCCTAATCTCCTTTTTTTTCTTTTGGCATTGGCTACGTCAGCCCACGTAACAGGTAGTGCCCAGGTTCAAGGAAAGATATGTGTCTGCACTCGCCTTGCTGCCCCCGGAGGCTCGTGCGTCTTTTACGGGGCTTCCGTAGCGCCCAAGGGTTAAGCTACGTCCATTTGGCATGACCATAGGTGTGTGTGTGTGTGTGTGTGTGTGTGTGTGTGTGTGTGGGTCCCATTAGCCCCTAAGATACCTGGGTCTGAGGTATATGCAGCTGAATGCCTCTTCCCATAGTTTATGTGAAGCGACTGACCACATGAAGGTCGACCGTTATGTTATCTTCTCTTCATCTTGTACCGAACCTTTGGCTGTCTCTTCTGTGTCTTGCCGGTAGATCTTACGATAAGATTACTTTCTTGAATTACTTGTTAGGTGCCCTCCATAACTACCAGATAGGTGACTTAATAGTCACCTAACTACCTGTTAGTTGCCTACCAAAACTGCCATTTCGGTGACTATTCTATCTTTCTAACTACTTGTTAGGTGCCTTCCATAACTACCAGATAGGTGACTATTGTACCTCCCAAACTACCTGTTAGGTGCATTCCGTAACTACTAGTTATGTGACTATTGTAACTCTCTAACTACATGTTAGGTGCCTTCCATAACTCCTAGATACACTCTCTCTGTATATCCTGGACAGATATCTTCCATAATGCCTCATACAAGTCCTGATACATCTGATCCCTCATACTATAACTGATATAAGACTGATACAGCAGTAGTGATATATGACCCTTATAGAATCATGCCAGAGCATCATACAACAAGGTACTGAAGCCTCTGCTTGTTAACTGGTGGGATGGAGCAAAGGATCGCCAGAAGAATTCAAACAGCAACGGACCACTGGGTCTTCGTGAGAGAGAAAGAGGCCCCCCCCCATGGTCCGAGGGACTGAAACTGATGGACAGTGTCCTCTGGTGTTGTAGCTGTCCTCCCTCGTGCACAGATAACCCCAGTAGCCTTGTTGGCTGAACCAAGCAACGTGGGTAACCTCTCCATGGCGTAGAAGTTAGCGTTGCTGACCATGATGCCCCCACAGGCTACCTGGGGGTCGAATCTCCATAGGTTCGAGTCCCGATTGCGGCAGTCTGTCCACAGTTAACCCAGATGTTCATCCTCCCCTTAGAATTGGTCGATGAATTAGGTACCTGGCTTAAGCTAGGATATATATATATATATATATATATATATATATATATATATATATATATATATATATATATAGCGTCAATAAAACGTAGAACCGTTGCGTAAATATTTCTAACGACTTATGTAGTATAGACAAGTAATCGCGGACGAACGGACGTGGACACTGGGCGATAAGAGATGTGTTGCAACGTATTGGCTTATTGGCGTTGTACAGGACGGCTGCCCACGACCCACGCTGATTAACAGACTCGTCTGAACACCGGAGTTCAAGTGATCCTTGATGGCGTCGCTCTGGTAAATCATTTACAAAATACGTATTAAATATTCCATCTTTTATACCGTACTTTGGATTTGTCTCTGAGTCACAATATCTTTGCATTTTAGTTCACATTTTCTCCAACCCTGCACATACAAAGAGGCTGCTGTGGGTGGGTTATAAGAGATACGGTTCAGTTAATCAAATCAAGTCGTAATGATAACTATATACATAAAGATAACAAGGTTATCATAGCTGGGCTATCACACAGTATTTGATAGATCACATTAAAGTGCAATGATAAATACATCAATGAGGATATCTTCAAGGTCCCTAGACGCCACTTCAACCCAGTCTAACCCCATTAACAGCTCCCCAAACCCTCCTATTCTCCACCCATTTCCTATCTTCAACAACCCCCTCAGAACTAGGTTTGTCCCCAGGCCCAGCCAGGACTAAGATAAGCCCCAGTGATGGTCGACCAGTGGGTGGACGGAATGTCAAACTTGGGTTATCTTAACGCCCTGGGTACTGTGTGGCCAGCCAATACAGTCTTAGCTCTGACCTTAGCTTCCTCCCGCTACCACCAGCCATCACTTCAACACTGCGAAGCGAGCGCCATGTTAATGTTGTGCATGATGGTTGTGGTGTTGTGCCTGACGGTAGGGTGGTAGACGGGGGTGGATGTGATGGGGGAAGGGGTATGTGGTGATGGGTACTTTGGGGAGTCTCCATAGCTAACTGCCTGACTGGCTGACTGGCTAATTACCTGACTGTCTGCACCGCTTATTGCTTGACTAACTGTCATGCTGGTTGTCTGACTGACTGCCTGACTGGCTGCTTGGCTAATTACCTGATTAACTGTCTTATTCGCAGCTTGGCCAACTACCTGACTGACTACCTACCTGACTAAATATCTCACTGACTACCTCTCTGACTGCCTAGCTAACGACCTGACTGACTGCGTGACTAATTGCCTAACTAACTGCTTGTCTCTGTTCACCTAGTTATAATTGTTTGCTTGGATACCACTCTGACAGCCTCGGTGAAAAAACATGTTTCCTGAATCCATCCTCACCAGCTTCTAAGGTGCACAACACACCACACTGGACGGTTCTGTCCCTCACGAACCTACACATCATAACTATGTTCAGTTCTCCGGTCGACAACGGTTCTGTTCCTCAAGAACCTACACATCATAACTATGTTCAGTTCTCCGGTCGACAATGGTTCTGTTCCTCTGAAACTCTAGATTACATTACCCTCATATCCCCAGTCGACAACGTCACTCGACTCTCTGAACCTACAGATCATCTTCCGTTCCCTCGTCGTCGCCTCCTACAGACAGTTCCCCCCTCCCTTGAAGTTTGTAAACAAACATGACTGATTCCAGACAAGCCGAGCGCAACAACAGGGACGACCGTGTATTTATAGCCCTTTGATATTAACGTTAAGTTTTGTTGATCTATCTTGAGCAGTGGTGATCTGCTCGAAAATGCCACTGAAAGATTCAGTCCCGTTTGTGTTTACGAAGCCGAGTCTCCCCCGTCTGGCTTAAGGTCTTTTGTGTCTATTGTACCGTAATGGTCTTATGGATGAGCTGGGTCTATGAATAAACCGGCCATTTGACTTGTTATTTGGAGCGAGTACTAGATGAATAGTGGTGTGGCCTCTTATTGGTTTCCCCTGTATGAGTCCAGTTTCATGGTATGTGAAGGATGAGCCATTACTAAGAGTCTGGTCGACACGAGGGTCTGGTCGGTACTACAGTCTGGTGGACAGTAAGGTCTGGCTTACACGATGGCCTGGTCGACTCGGTGTGGTTTGTTTTATGCTATGGTGTGGTCGACAAAGTGTGGTCTGGTTTACACTATGGTTCGAGTGATAAACCCTGGTCTGGTTTACAATATGGTCTGGTCGAAACGTTGTGGTCTGGTTTACAATATGGTCCGGTTTACTTTGTGGTCTGGTCGACAGTGTTCTGGTTAGCATTACTGTATTTTTTATGATATGACATCATGAAAACAACGGGGTCTGGTCGACAAAACTTCCTGGTCGATTTAATGGTCTGGCAGCAAAGTGGTCTTGTCGAAATAGAACTCTGATAATCATTACGGTCTGGTTGACAAGACTGGTCTCACTACGATGTCTGGTCGACACAGTGGTCTGATAAACATTTCGATCTGGTCGGGACAATAGACAACAGTACAGTCTGGTCTACACAATGGTATGTTCTGCACTACAGTCTGGTCTACACAATGGTCTGTTCTGCACTACAGTCTGGTCTACACAATGGTCTGTTCTCCACTACAGTCTGGTCTACACAGTGGTCTGTTCTGCACTACAGTCTGGTCTGCACAATGGTCTGTTCTGCACTACAGTCTGGTCTACACAATGGTCTGTTCTGCACTACAGTCTGGTTTACACAGTGGTCTGTTCTGCACTACAGTCTGGTCTACACAATGGTCTGTTGTGCACTACACTCTGGTCTACACAATGGTCTGTTCTGCACTACACTCTGGTCTACACAATTCTGTGTTCTGCACTACAGTCTGGTCTACACAATAGTCTGTTCCGCACTACAGTCTGGTTTACACAATGGTCTGTTCTGCACTACAGTCTGATCTACACAATGGTCTGTTCTGCACTACAGTCTGGTTTACACAATGGTCTGTTCTGCACTACAGTCTGGTCTACACAATGGTCTGTTCTGCACTACAGCCTGGTCTACACAATGGTCTGTTCTGCACTATAGTCTGGTTTAAATGACACAACTATTATGTAGACAATACAATCTGGTCGACACAATCGCCTGTTGGACATCATAATCCAGACTGGTCGATACAGTAGCCCGATCGCTACAGTAGTCCAGTGTACAAGATAACATATGTAGCATAATAGTCTACAAGCTAAATGATATGGTCGAGAAAAGATCCTCTCAGATTCAAGAACCTGGTCGACATCTGGTTGAAACACTGACACTCCTCTTGGCTACCATAACTACTTGACTGGCTGATGGATTGACTGCCTAACTGGCCGATTGACTAACTACCTAACTACGTAACGAACTACCTTGAATAGCATACTCGTGTACAATGGGTTCGTTACCAAGTCAAGAACCTGGTCGACATCTGGTCGAAACACTGACACTCCTCTTGGCTGCCATAACTACTTGACTGGCTGATGGAGTGACTGCCTCACTGGCCTAACTACCTAACTACGTAACGAACTACCTTAGATAGTATACTCGTGTACAATGGGTTAGTGACCAAACTCCAAGGAAAAGAACACAGCAGTACACGACAACTCACGATTCTGTCCTCCGAACCTGCAGAACATAAGCTCAGGCCTACAATCGCCATCTTCCACACAGACTCTCCTCATCCTCCCGTGGCGTTTGTAAACAGACTAGCCCAACCAAGCAGCAACCTAGCGACAACTTAGCGGTACCCAGCCATATATAGAAGCTGACATTAGCGGTAGTGTTTTCTTGACCTATGTTCAGCGGAGAATCAGCTCGATAAAGTGATTTGAAAGATTCAAAACTCGCTGTCTTCATGCAGCCAAGCTAAGTTTTTTTCTTCTCTCTCTTCCAGCAAGGGTTTAGCTTTCAAAGCGTTGGGTTGATTTGTACAAAGAGCAAAAGAAAAAAGTTACGGTATAAAGATATTACTTTTTTATGGGATCGAAGATGACACGGGCCAATGAGTTGGCGAATAATGAGGACCATCTCATTAACGATATACATATATATATATATATATATATATATATATATATATATATATATATATATATATATATATATATATACATATATATATTATTTTTCATTTATTTATTTACTTTGTTGCTGTCTCCCGTGTTAGCAAGGTAGCGCAAGGAATCAGACGAAAGAATGGCCCAACTCACCCACAAACACATGTATATACATATACGCCCACACACGCAAATATACATACCTATACATCTCAACACACACACACATATATATATATATATATATATATATATATATATATATATATATATATATATATATACATACACACAGACATATACATATATACACATGTATATAATTCATGCTGTCTGCCTTTATTCATTCCCATTGCCACCCCGCCACACATGAAATAACAACCCCCTCTCCCCGCATGTGCGCGAGGTAGCGCCAGGAAAAGACAACAAAGGCCACTTGTAATTTTTCTATACATGTGGCACGACATGTTTCGTGTAGACAGTCCACCTCATCATCAGGTGGTGCCAGTACTTAACAAAGTTGTCTAAATCCCAACATCACACTTGAGTCCCGCCGTCCAACACCAATCTGTACAGACCAACCACTGTCCGCTTTGTCTGGCAGTAACCGTTGTAAGGGAGAGTGATTAAGGGGGGTCACGTGTCGGGGGTTGACCTGGGTAGCTGGGTGTGTTTTGAGCAACTATTTTTGTTTTTGTCATTCATAATTATTTGTTAATGCTAGGATGGGCTTTAAAATTGCCTGAGGACAAATTAAAATTCTTAATATTAGTTATTAAGACAGATTCAATGACGTTGCGTGTGGCATAATCAGCAGAGGGGTATAGAATAACGGGATTTTCAAGATCTATGGCCAGGGTGATCATTTTCATGACAATGTTTAGCGATCGCATTTTTGTGGTCATCCCTGCGTACTGCATGACGGTGCCAATAACACATCTCCGTTACAGTTTTACCTGTCTGGCCTGTATGAATATCTTTACATGCCTTGCGTACGTCGGCGTAAACACTCCCAATTGTTGCATGATTTGGTCTACTATTTATTATGGTCTTACTGATGGTGTTATTGTACTGGAAAGCAACATTACAAGTTCTGTTTTTTGGAACATGTCTTAGATTAGTTAAGTTGGGAGAAACAGGCAACACTAAACATGTAGACTTAAGTCTCAGACCATTATTTGGATCTGGTCGACACAATTATCTACTGGACCTCATCGCATGGTCGGTTCAATGGTCTGGTTGAAACAGGGAACTGGTCAGGATTACAGTCTGGTCGTCACATTGATCTGTTCGGCAAAGTCGTCTGGTTGAAGCACTGACCTGGTCTATGACACGGCCTAGTTGACGTAATATTCTGGTCGACACAGTAGCTTGGTCAACACAATGATAAGATCAACATTACGGTTTGGTCGACACTGTGATCTGGTCGGCACAGTTGGTCTGGTCGATCTACACTGTGGTCTGGTTGACATAATGATCTGATCAACACCACTGTCTGGTCGACCCGGTGGTCTAATCGACACACTGATCTTACAGAGGCAATGAACTGGTCGACAGTAAGGTCTTGTTCACACAATGGTCTGGTCAAAATTATGGTCTGTTCGACTGTACAGAATCTGGTCCAGGATTTGGCTGACACACTCCGTCTGGTCGATACATCAATCTGGTCGACACAACAGTTCAGCTGAAACATTGGTCTGACTCTTTTTTTTTTTTTTGGCTTTTGTCGACGGAAGTCTGGTCGACACAGAGATCTTGCCACCTTATTGGTTTGGTCGACACGACCGTACGAGCAGCGACGCCGGATCGGTTGGTTTCCGGTGTATAAATTCCCGATAACACATCCCTCCCCGACCGTCGACTTGGGGAGCTTAACGGGAGGCGGGACTTGGGGAGCTTATGGGAGGCAGGACTTCAGGAGTTTAAGGGGAGTTACGTGTGGGATGGAAGGATTTTGTGACTGAGGGAGTAAATTCCAGCTGCCCCAGGGGCGGGTGAGGTAGATAGGTAAAACATTGACTTGGGGAGATAAGAAGTGGGAGGTAAGGTGGATAAGAAATAGGTCATGGGTACAGGTGGGTGAGATATGAAGGAAGGAAGGGTGATGACTTGGCCCTGGGGTGACGAATGGGGGTAGGACGAGAGGATTGTGGGGAGATGGTCCGGTTATGGGGAGATGATGAAGGGGTAGGGGAGGAGAGGGTTGCAGGGAGATGAGAGGATCACAGGGAGGGATATAAGGTGTTATGAGGGAGACGAGGGAGCTATGGGGAGATGAAGGATGGTTCTTGAGGAGACGAGGGGGTCTTGGGGAGATAAGGTGATGGGGAGGAAGGGAGAGAGTGTGGGGAAGTGATGGGGTAATGGGGAGAAGAGGAGATCATGGCGAGGCAAAAGGTCATGGAAGATAAGAGTGATCGTGGGGAGAAAAAACTGGCCTTGGGGAGATAAGAGGGTCCGTGGGGAGACAAGATTGGTCTTGGGGAGATAAAGAGGGTCTCTGGGGAGGCACAAGGCTCGTGGGGAAACAAGGACCTTTCAATCGTTAACTGTACGAGATTATTTCTCCCTAACTACCCAATTTAGTCGTTAACCTAGAAATATCGTTTCCTGGGAGTCCTCAGCCGGCGAGCAGGCGCAATGACGTAAGCAGATGCGATGACGTGGAAAGGTTCGATGACGTAAGCAGGTATGATGACGTAAGCCCTTCATGTCGACCCACCAGACATAATTGACACTATAACGAGCTCATTCTCTCGTTCAAGAAGCTTTAAAGGCTCGTGCAGTTATAACTAGCCAATTCAGTCGTTAATCATCCGCTCATCTCGTACATGAACACATTCACGCTCGTTGAGTAAGAGAGGATCACTTCATTTTGGAAGAGCCTTTGAGGACGCAGAGTTACGCAGTTTCATTTGGAAGAACCTTTGAGTATGCAGAGCTACGCAGTTTTATATGGAAGAACCTTTGAAGACACAGAGTTACGCAGTGTCATCTGGAAGAGCATTTGAGGACATAGAGTTACGCAATTTCATATGGAAGAACCTTTGAGTATGCAGAGCTACGCAGATTCATCTGGAAGAGCCTTTGAGGACGCAGAGCTACGCATTTTCATCTGGAAGAGCCTTTGGGGACGTATAGCTACGCATTTTCATCTGGAAGAGCCTTTGAGGACACAGAGTTACGCAGTTTCAATATGGAAGAACCTTTGAGTATGCAGAGCGACGCAGTTTCATATGGAAGAACCTTTGAGTATGCAGAGCGACGCAGTTTCATCTGGAAGAACCTTTGAGGACGTAGAGCTACGCAGTTTCATCTTGAAGAGCCTTTGAGGACCCAGAGTTACGCAAAGTTTCATCTTGGAAATTATCCCTTGATTGTTAACTGGAAGGAAAAGGCTTTGGGCGTTGAAGAATTTGGGAAGGGGTCTGCTGGAATGGGGGTCTTGGGGGTGAGGTGAGGAAGAGAGAGAGAGAGGTTAGGAAAAGAGGTGGGTGATAGGTCCTGGGACTCACCCAACCCAGGTGCTCTGTTGTGACCCAATGGCAACACCAACTTCGGTAAGACTTCGTCGATTTGAGGACAGTAAAGGCGCCTCCATGATATCATCCCACAGCTGGGACTTAGAAACATTTAGTACAACAAGAAAAGACCATAGATATACGCTGATGTTGGTATGGAATTGCCAAAGAGTATGCAAATACGTATAGTTGGCTCATCCCTACATGTATATAGTCAAAGAAATCTGGATGTGTGTCGTGTTCTGTTAACTCTTTAGATCTCTACGTCACTGACGGTATCATGAGATGGCTGAGACTCACTGATGAAGGACACCTTTGAGAACAGACACTTGGTGTGTCACCTGTGTACATGGTTGTCATGATGGGTAAAGAGACGGAAGATGTGCCACAAAGGATCGAAAGCAGAATCAGAACCACAGCTGCCCCACGCCACCCTTGTCCTCCTTCTTCCTAAGAGTTTAATCTCACTGAGATTAACCTATTCCCGTAGGGCGTCACCTTCCTGCAGCTGCTACAGACTTAAAAAATATAACGAGATGTTGTAATGTATCTTTGGAAAGACGTTGAACTCCTGTTGAATCCCGGCGAACGCAAAGAACACAGGAATTTGAAAGAGACATGAACGTTCAACTTTGAGGAGATGTTGAACCTCTGTCTGAGTTACCCCCCAGTGGACACAAGAAAACCCATCCCTGCTAGACTATGTGGTACTTGAACCCACCTTGCCTCCTACTGCGGCCACGAACCCTCTCGTGCTCCAGCACAAATATTCACGATCATAATTTCACCGCAGCAGTTGCATAACATCACAGACTTCCCTTCCGGACTCACCTTCTCTCAGACCCACAAGCGAGTGAGGTAATCCCATCGTGGTCGTCCAGCCGTGAGGGGACCAGGACTCGAACCTTAGCTGGATCAGGCCTCATACATGCTTGACCAGACTACAGCTTGCATGAGGGAGGTCCACCCACGGCCTGTACGCGTGAGACTTCCTACTTCCTGATCCAGGCTCTTGCCCCCTGGAACTATATAGACTGGAGCCACGTGCTCTTCGCCTTACTTCGCCCTCGTCTACTCTGAATACCTGTTTACTTCAGACAGTTCGATAGTACTTGACTTGTACAGCTTACGTTATGAGTCCTAATTATCTCTTGGTACTCCAGACACACTTGAAATTAATGACATAATTTCAAGATGATTTTTCCATGCCAATTGTGCAGTTGAAGAGCTTCCCAGCTTCTGAGGTCTGATGGAAGTGTTACGTGGCTTGACGGTGACTCATCGTTCGTCTGGGAGGGTGTCAGGCAACTGTAGTCCGGCTTCACTTACATACTCCCAAATCTCCCCAGCCTGAGGCAGAGGTCATTCCTTTACTATCTTGCAGTTACTCAGGGATCTCAGTACCCTGAGACAAGCCATCCTCTGCAAGACGTCATGTACACCTGCTGCAGTTCTTACTCATTCGGATAACCTGTGTCACCTGTTAATGAGGGGGTGGGAGGTTTGGAGTAGTTGTGAGGAAAGAAAAATAAATGGGTGAACAAAAAAGAAGAGACTTGTATATCTAATCTCATCTTCCTGCCGTAGGACCACCTTCTATGGAATTCCCACACCGCTCAGAGAGCTAGCCACTTCCACTGAGTGGTGCCACAGGTGAAGAAATACAGTGCTTCTCTTTGTGAGATGAAAATCAGACAACTGAAGAATATTTTTTCAATATCTTCAGTGTGGAAATTGCATCTCGAACATAAAGGGAATTATGGTACGTTGGACTGATGCTTGTAATGTTGGATACGCGAACGAGAAAAAGTAACTCGTACATGTCTTGGGAATGTAGGTTGGGATTGGTGTATGTATGGTGAATCAGAGTTTAAGAGTGGAAGGAGATTAGTGCCGAAGTGGCTGCTTAGTGCTGGTCTAATCATAACAGTGCAAATATTTTTGCCAATGTTGTGTTTGTTTAAGGTAGGGTATCTGGAGGTATAGGCTGCTAGAGTATGAGGCGGAGCTGAACATTCTGTTTCAGCTCTGGAGTTGGTGGTTGGGTATGAAGTGGTCTGGATGGGCAGGATCTTATACTGTTGCAAAGAAATGCTTGACGAAGTTTGAGTTGGGACCATACCGAAAGTGTTTTGTTTCCTTAATCAAATATTGGGTGATTGTGATAGATAACAAACCAGTGATTGTTCCGGGTGCTCGATTTTGTTTGGCTTGTAGCTTTGTTACATTTGGCTATGGAAGGGCGCATGACCATACAGACGAAGCGTACTTTCTGGGTAAACTGATCTGAAAGGATACCAGTAATTATTTCATTGCCTAAAGGCTGTGCCAGACATCGATCTGTGAACGCTTGACTATGCTTACGGCCTTTCTATTGGTGTATGTGGTGTGGAAAATGAATTCTGTGTGCTTCTTATGTGATGAGTCGGAGTGGTTGCTTGCTCAGGGCTATAGGAGGGAGTAGGGATTAATAGTGTGATGGCAGACATTCTCTTTTGAGCGAGTCGTTAGCTCATCTGCATAAAGTATTGCTGCTTGTTTGTTGTTGTTTGTGTTGTGGGGGGGGGGGGGGGAGCCTGTGATGTAAAGTGTGAGGTCATTTGCATATGAAATGACCTTCGCACTGTGGTTTATTGATGATGGTTTAGGGAGGTCATATAAGAAGAGACTGAAGAGCGGGGCGAAAAAACTACTCCCTGGGAGACTCCATCGCAGAGCAAGATGGTTTTTGCAGGTGATGCCTTTGTTAATTAACTCTGGTCTATTTGCCTCTTATGAAGGTGGCTAGCCACATTTGTCATTATCATGGAGTCTGGTGTCAAGCATCTTTTGTTTGAACATATATGGCAGGGAACAATGTCGTCGAATGATCTACTGTAATCTATTGCCACTAGAAAGGTGCGGGAAGGGGGTTGTAGCTGATTGCAGCCATCCAGGGTGTGTTGTCTGTAGGCAGTATAGTGATAAAATATTAAGCCCTAAAGCCTTGCTGTGTGGGTGAGAGTTGGCTGTTTTGTTCTAATCTACTGTGGATTGGTATTTGAGGAAGTTGGGCAATGATAACAGTAATATCGGGCGACAAGGGAAGGAGAGATGGGCAGTCTGGTGGGATTCAGAGATGGCACTATGATAGCAAATTTTCCAAATGCTGAGGATTTTGGTGAAAAAACTGAAACTGAAAACGCATGGAAGAGCTTGTGTTGTTATTGGAACAAATTATCATATGGGAAATTTTGATATGCTGTCAAGGCAGCCAACCTCTTGATCAATCTTTCCTCACTCATTCTCTCCATATGACCAAACCATTTCAAAACACCCTCTTCTGCTCTCTCAACCACACTCTTTATATTTCCACAAATCTCTCTTACCCTTACAATACTTACTCGATCAAACCACCTCACACCACTTCTTCCTCTAACCTCTCTAGACCCTCTGATCCCTTCCACAATCAAAATTAACCTCGAAAGGTCTCAAATATCTGTTTGTCTTTCATTCGTGTGTATTCTTATGTATTCCTTGATATACATGTGAGGGGTGTTATCGAACTCCACTTGTTCGAGGTTCTACCACGAACCAAGAATCACCTTTACCGAGGCCTTATCCCTGGGAATACAGTCTTGTCAAAGAACTACTCACTTCAAAGGAATCTATCTATTTCCCTGCTACGGGAATCAGCTCGGCCTTGTCCCGCAGGAGCCTTTGGTAAGATGTCGTGGGTTAACGCCAGGACCTCTTCGACAGCAATTCGTTCTAGGATAAGGTGATCTCCTTCATTATTTCAGAGAGATGAGAACATCGTTGATGGAAAGTCTCTATACCAATCTTTATCCCCGTCCTCAGCCATGCAAGTGAGCACTTCCTCAGTCATCCTAACGTCTGTGATAAGTCTGGTACTTCCCCCGCAGCCTTGCGTCCGAGAGCCTCCCTTCCCTCCCGCGGATCTCTCTGACGCTGTCACTCACCACACACACACACACACACATGTTATTGACATTCAACGTCGTATCTTTTTTTCTTCCCCACCAAGTCGACACTACAGTTCCTCTTGCTGGAGCTGGCTTCCGTAAGGCCATCGAAAGGTTTTCCGACAGCGGCAAAGTGGAAGGCATGGCAGGATTGAAGACAAAGATGGAGAAGACGTTTAGCAGAACTGAAGCCAACAAACATTTGAAAATAGATTGGGTCATTTTTTCATGAGCCTATGTGGCGTGGTGTACAGCTTCGCTGCAGCTGAATCCCTATTGTGGGTCTGGCTTTGAGTTCCAGCCCGGGCATACAGGACACAGCCACCCCAGCCGTTCATCCTCCCTTTCAGGGTTGGTTGATATATGTATTTATGGGTACGAGAAGAAATAAGATGTGGAAACTTTTTTCTCCCATCACCACAAAACTTAGTATTGCTTTATCTTATCAAATATTCATCATATGTTGTATGAGATGATTATTGATAAATCTTATCAATGATCACTGATTACGGATCATTAAAACTTATTAATCTGTCTCGACATAAGCAGAAGATAAGGTAAACCTTGAAAAATCATAATTGGTCAATAGTGACCTGTGAAATGGCTTGAGTATCAACTTAACAATAGTGTTCAATACCCTTACATAAAGTGAGCATCAGTACTTACCTCAGTGCGTGGCTGGGGTATCCAATCCTTCGCCTGGTATCCACTAAATGCCTTTCCGACGCTTCCAGTAAACCCTTTCTGGCCCACGTCTCATTCCTCTATTGGTATCAAACACTTCAACATCGTTTTGAAATTTTGATTATCAAAATCTAAATATCTTTATATTTTTTCTCAAGGATGGAGGGCTTGACACATCACAATTTTCATGGTAACACGTTACTAATTTCTTTGATTTTTCACTCAATATTTTTTTTTTTTCCTCCCGTGGCTCCCTGGTGACGGAATACTGAAATAACACCACTTGTTCAGGGCACCGGATTCCACACAACACAAGAACTAGAGGCAGTGTTCATCATGACAAGAACATGTTCTTCATGATCTTAGAGAACAAGAGAGTATGTTCACAACTGGTAATCCATGTGAGGGCGATGGAGATTCATCCCATCACCCCACCAAACGTCTGCACTTTTCGGAAATCATTGGATCTTGCGGTTCACTCCATTTCTCCTCGTCTGGTTATATCCTTCCTGGTTTGTGGTAGTGAGAATGTCGTGACCCTTCAGTAAGGGTGGTATGGTGGAGCTGGCAGGGGCACGCCACCATGACCTCCCCTCACCACTAACCCACCCCACACACACACACACACACACACACACACACACACACACACACATCACACACACACACACACACACGCATATATATATATATATATATATATATATATATATATATATATATATATATATATATATATATATATATATATATATATATCCAACAGATCTTGGAGTCAAACAGCAGCTTTTAGACGCTAAAGGAAATAGAATTAGGTCATTAGCAACACCATTAAACCCCTTAATGAGGTTAGGGTCTTGCTAATTTGCATTATTCCGTTGCTGGAAAATCCGCACACGGTTTTAGGGGCGCGTGGTCGTAATTCGTCCCTTGTGGAGGGCAATGGCGAATATGTGCAAAGTGATCCCGAGACGAGAAGGTGGTGACCAGGGATGGCTGACCCTCAGCCACCACCAGGAGGAGGCAGACAGACAAGCCACCACGTCAACAAGACAAGGGGAGGGAAGGGTAATAATTAAGGAGGAGGAGGAGGAGGTTGTGCCCTCGGTGGCAAGAGCTACTTCCTCAAAGCTATCACTGGAGAGGCCAGACGGTCGGTATCTCCTACCACATATTTTCTCTGCCTCTTGGCCAAGACGATTCATAACGGTACAGCACAGCACAGCAAGCTGCTTAAAACGAATTATTTGATATGTTTGTGCTATATGAAACGCGCGCGCGCACACACACGCACACACACACACACACACACACACACACACACACATGTATACGTGTAAAAATGAGGTTGAGAACATAGAATTTATCACTGATATCTTCTTTGACTTGCTGTATTCGTCAGCCTGTGTGTGTGTGTGTGTGTGTGTGTGTGTGTGTGTGTGTGTGTGTGTGTGTGTGTTATCATCATTAGATCTAGATATATGAAATATACGCCAGTATACTCCAGTATACGTCAGTATACGTCATTATAGAGAAACGAATCTCCAACAGAATCATGAACGGCTCAACTCTGATTCACAAGTCTGGCTGAACTGACCAACACTGGCTCGGTGAAATGTTGATGTGAGGCGCCCGTGTTGTGTGGCGTTCAGGGTAAGGTCAGGGGAGAGACCTTACGGTAAGGTCAGGGAAGAGATCTTCACATGTATTACGACCTTCGGGTAAGGTTAGAAAAGAGACCTTAAGGTCAGGTCAGGGGAGAGACCTTCTCATGTATCATGACCTCAGGGTAAGGTCAGGGAAAGGACCGTCTCTTGTCTTACGACCTTAGGGTAAGGTCAGGGAACTAACCATAGGGTAAGGTCAGGGAACTAATCTTAGGGTAAGGTCAGGGGAGAAACCTTAGTGTAAGGTCATGTAGGCTGGCCACGTTCCGAGGCCACTGCAAGGATGGCCACGTCCCGAGGCCACTGCTAGGATGGCCACGTCCCAAGGCCACAGTTAGGATGGCCACATACGATCTCACAGCGGCCCAGGCGACGAACGTAAGCGTAACAACAGGTGGGCGAACAGACACGTGTGGAAGGCGACAGTTCTTGGCCTCTGAAGACCCCTGTCTCTACTGGGTCCCTCTGAATCTCCTGTCGCAGACCCCCCGTGCCTCATGAAGACCCCAGTTCTCATGCCCTCATAACCTCCTGGCACCACAGAACGCGTGGTTCTCATGGTAAAGAGACCTCCCTCATAGAACGCTGGTCTGTGGGATAACAGAGGCAGGAGGAGCATAAACCCAGGGAATCACAATCCTCTTTTAATGTTTTGGTGTTCTTTTTTTTTTTCTCTCGCTCTCCCGGGATCACATCCTCTTTTCATGTTGACGTCATTGCTGACGTTTTCTTTTGGGCCAATAGCTGGACATCCCTTTGTATTTTTCCCAGGCAAGTCTCCGTTATAGACTCTGACCTTTGTCACACGCTATATTTGGTGAGGAATGTTAGAAAATGGACAAAAACTCAACCACTGCATATTTTCTTTTTTTTCTCTCTCTCTTCTCGACCCGGCTCTGTCATTCACTTTTCGTTCCTGTTCCCCGTTACTGACGCACAATGCCAGTAACAGCCCCCCCCCCCCCCCCCGCACTTTGTCGTAATCACCTGCAGGGTGTGGTCATTACTGCGACGTAAACCATGAGATCCACCAGTGGCAACTTAGGCAAGGGGTTTCCATCACCAGTAACAGGACAAGTAAAGTGTCTCCACCATAAAGGAGGGTGAACAGCGGGGTTGACTGCGGACCGACTGCCGCTCCCAAGATCCGAACCTATGTGGGCTCGACCCCAGGCGGCTCTTGAGCTTATCACGGTCGGAAACGCTGACCACTGTACCACGGAGATGTGTGCTTCGAGAATAGAATGTATAGTACAAGTGATTATCGCACCATAAACACGTCCCTTGCTCACAAGAATGACCTCAGGTACCATTCGTCTCAGAGCTCACCTGTCAACACTTACTTTTTCACCTGATCTAATTCTGCTGACGGTGTGCCTGTCGCTCTCTTCCTCCATCACATCTACTGTAGCGAGGCGACACAACCCTTTCCCCTGAGGTCCACGCGATGCAGGAGACTTCAACGAACAACTAAAAGGGTCAGCGAACTCCCTCCTTATAGTATTAACATGTACTACTTTCTTGTGTGTCCCCAGCAACTTGGAAGGATTCAAAGTAGACTTTCTAGCCGTGTTCCCCGATCATCAGGTCAGTAAAACTCTACCACACTCGATATCTCTTTTTCACCTCTCGTCCTCTTCTTTACCGCCACTGAATAAGCTTTTTTACCATCGTTAACCTCTGGATGCACTCGTCCAGCCGTGTCCCCTCCTCTGACACCAGTTCCTTATACAGTCCACTTCCTGAACGCTAAATATAGTGACCTACAAGACGTAGCGGACTAATTAGTCCAAGTTCTTTCGTCTCTCTTTGGAATAAGATATGTCTCTCCTCGTGTTAGTTTCTTTTCCAGGGTGCAGACCGAGCATACGAAGGCATGGTCCTAGCCTTCCAGAATGACGATCTCTTTCCTCTTCCATGGATCGTCACTCATCCTCTGCAGCTCCATCCAGACAAGGAACTTGGATGGATCAAATGTGGAGATCTTCTCCATCATCTAGTGTTTTATTTAGGCTACGAATCGTTGCAGATCTACCGTGAGAGTGAGGCGTCGTGAGAGTGATGTTGTCTACGTATGAGACGACCTTCTATTGTGGTTTGTGGGAAGGAATGGGAGGTCATGTGGGAAGATACTGAAGAAGATTGGAGAGACGACTACTCACGAGGGGAACTCCATCGTAGAGCTTAATTGTTTTAGAGGTGAAGCTGTTGCCATTGACGTGTTGCCCGGGTATGAAGCTAGCCATCCACATTTTGTCAATGTTTTTGGAAGATGGTGTAGAATACCTTTAGTGGAAGGATGTGTCAGGGACAGTGTCAAATGCTTTGTTGATGTCTATTGCCACTAGTAATGTGCGGGAAGGGGGTTGTGTTTGGGTGAGTGGACTACTTTTTTTATTATGCTGTGGGTCAGCTTTAGATAGAGTACATGTATATATATGTGTTTGTGTGTGTGTGTGTGTGTGTGTGTGTGTGTGTGTGTGTGTGTGTCTGTGTGTGTGTGTGTGTGTCTGTGTGCGCGCGCCAACAAAGGCCCCCTTAGATTAAGTGATGGAATTATATAATATCATGATAACATTATCCCACTTTTCCCGTTTTCTAAAGTGATTCTAAAGAATCATTTTCCCTCCAGTATCTCAGGCTGTCATCCTGTGCCTGACCCTCTACGAGAGATAACCCACAGCTGGGAACTTTGACCCTTGGCTCCCTTGGTGGAGCGAGTTCGTAATGGCCTCCTCGTGTGTCAGGGAAGCATTGATGGCTTAAATGTCAAGTGCCTGGTCTTCGCAGAAGGGATCCCCTCACACACACACACACACACAAACACACACACACACACACACACACACACACACACACACACACGTGAACTAAGGCCGGTCTGGTATTCTTTGGCTACGATTATAGACGTGACCCAGGCAGGGAGGGAGAACAGAGGCCATATCCTTAGCGAAGGGCCGATATGGTCGTCATCCCTGACGGCTGTGATGAAAGCTTGAGGCAGGCAAGGAACGGTGGATATGCTGTGATTACAGCCCCAGGTGAATTATTACAGCCCCAGGTGACGGACTGTAGGAGGGAGGCGACGCCGGAACTCGAGGGTGTGTGGAGGTCCGGGTCAGCCATGTTTGTGTGTGTGTGTGTGTGGGTGGGATTTGTTCCCGAGCGTCAGGTGGAGACGCTCCCTCTTCCCTCCCCCATCGTCCATCGTTTTCTTTACTCCGTCTCTTCTTCCCACGGTGTTTTTACCCCACCCATTTCTTCCCTCGTACATCCACCAGGCACGGAACTTGGACAGAAGGAATGCAAAAGGAATTCAAACACCGGCAACAAACATTGTTTGTGATAGTGGAAGATATCATACACTCACAGATTAGTGAGGTAAGAGTACAAAGCCATACAGATGATTCAGTAACCCACAAACATTTGACTGAAAGGTATGGACTGGACCTCTGCTAGATTTTGACATTTATACATTAAATCAAGAAGAATTTTCGTTTAAACTCGACAGCTTCGAGAAATGTTAGACAGTCTTAAAGTTATGTTATCGTTTTCTTGATCGTGCTGTCACGACGCGTGATTTACGCGATAGTTTATTAATGACAGATGTCAGGTGGAGGGGTTGTCAGGCATCCCTCCATGCGAGAGGGCCCCTCCCCCTCACCCTCCCAGCTGCCCCTCCATTGTCGCCATCCCATGTTAACCTACACGTCACCAGCGACGCTCTGGTAATTGCCTGAAGAATTTGTCGCATGTTCCAGACGTGGACGCGAAACTGAATGATGCAAAAAAAAAAAAAAAAAAGTAAGGGAGACTTAATGATTCATTCAAGGCTAATATCCTGACCTAAGGAAGGATTTATATAGGTTTTCGTATTCTATTTTGAGTGGATGCTTGGGGTTATGGTGGTTTTAAGGTCCGTGCGAAGACCCACAGCTCGGGTACATCATCGGCAGACGGTTCAGGTGGTCAGCTGGAGAAGCCCCCCCCCACCTCTCTCTTTCTCTCTCACTCTCTCACTCTCTCTCTCTCTCTCACTCTCTCTCTCTCTCTCTCTCTCTCTCTCTCTCTCTCTCTCTCTCTCTCTCTCTCTCTCTCTCTCTCTCTCCCCATATTGTGACTTAGAGGTGCAAGTAATGATACATCGTCGAATCAGGGTCCGTAATGTCCTTGTTATTGACGTATTGCATGCACTATCACCACTCATTCTGGGATATAGGGAGCTAACTGAACCTCCGTCTGGAAAGGGGATCGAACTCTGTTTGGAAAGGAAGAGGAACTCGACCAGAGAGCATCAGATATTGAGGTATCAACTCTACAAAATGACCAGGTAAAGACTTGAGTCCTGCAAGTCGAAGGTACAAATCCAAGATCCACTTGTTCTGGTTTGTTTTAAAGCCGCACCGAGAGCGTCGCAGGTAAATGACTGACCTTATCCCTCTGTTGTGTGACCTTTAATGGAACGTCCGTGAGAATGTCAAGTTCAGGGAGACACTCGACATTGTCATAATCACAATTGACGTACAGGACCAAGACCTGGACCTTCGTGAGTAGAATCTCTGGGCGACCTTATGTTGGTATAGGTGGCACTGAAGGTCCCTGATACCGAGCCGAATCACAAACTGGGAATCGAACCCAGTTGTATCGACCAGGTGCTACCATGTCCGCTCACCCATGGGGCGAAGACATCGACCTCGTTGATGTTGTGTTTTAACACAACAGGTAATTAATGAATTCCTTCAACGCAATGTAAGTGGAAACTGTATATATATATATATATATATATATATATATATATATATATATATATATATATATATATATTTTTTTTTTTTTTTTTTGCTTTGTCGCTGTCTCCCGCGTTTGCGAGGTAGCGCAAGGAAACAGACGAAAGAAATGGCCCAACCCCCCCCATACACATGTATATACATACGTCCACACACGCAAATATACATACCTACACAGCTTTCCATGGTTTACCCCAGACGCCTCACATGCCTTGATTCAATCCACTGACAGCACGTCAACCCCGGTATACCACATCGCTCCAGTTCACTCTATTCCTTGCCCTCCTTTCACCCTCCTGCATGTTCAGGCCCCGATCACACAAAATCTTTTTCACTCCACCTTTCCACCTCCAATTTGGTCTTCCTCTTCTCCTCGTTCCCTCCACCTCCGACACATATATTCTCTTGGTCAATCTTTCCTCACTCATTCTCTCCATGTGCCCGAACCATTTCAAAACACACTCTTCTGCTCGCTCAACCACGCTCTTTTTATTTCCACACATCTCTCTTACCCTTACGTTACTTACTCGATCAAACCACCTCACACCACATATTGTCCTCAAACATCTCATTTCCAGCACATCCATCCTCCTGCGCACAACTCTATCCATAGCCCACGTCTCGCAACCATACAACATTGTTGGAACCACTATTCCTTCAAACATACCCATTTTTGCTTTCCGAGATAATGTTCTCGACTTCCACACATTCTTCAAGGCTCCCAGAATTTTCGCCCCCTCCCCCACCCTATGATCCACTTCCGCTTCCATGGTTCCATCCGCTGCCAGATACACTCCCAGATATCTAAAACACTTCACTTCCTCCAGTTTTTCTCCATTCAAACTCACCTCCCAGTTGACTTGACCCTCAACCCTACTGTACCTAATAACCTTGCTCTTATTCACATTTACTCTTAACTTTCTTCTTTCACACACTTTACCAAACTCAGTCACCAGCTTCTGCAGTTTCTCACATGAATCAGCCACCAGCGCTGTATCATCAGCGAACAACAACTGACTCACTTCCCAAGCTCTCTCATCCCCAACAGACTTCATACTTGCCCCTCTTTCCAAAACTCTTGCATTCACATCCCTAACAACCCCATCCATAAACAAATTAAACAACCATGGAGACATCACACACCCCTGCCGCAAACGTACATTCACTGAGAACCAATCACTTTCCTCTCTTCCTACACGTACACATGCCTTACATCCTCGATAAAAACTTTTCACTGCTTCTAACAACTTGCCTCCCACACCATATATTCTTAATACCTTCCACAGAGCATCTCTATCAACTCTATCATATGCCTTCTCCAGATCCATAAATGCTACATACAAATCCATTTGCTTTTCTAAGTATTTCTCACATCCATTGTTCAAAGCAAACACCTGATCCACACATCCTCTACCACTTCTGAAACCACACTGCTCTTCCCCAATCTGATGCTCTGTACATGCCTTCACCCTCTCAATCAATATCCTCCCATATAATTTACCAGGAATACTCAACAAACTTATATTTTTATTTATTTTATTATACTTTGTCGCTGTCTCCCGCGTTTGCGAGGTAGCGCAAATAAACAGACGAAAGAAAAGGCCCAACCCCCCCCCATACACATGTATATACATACGTCCACACACGCAAATATACATACCTACACAGCTCTCCATGGTTTACCCCAGACGCTTTACATGCCTTGATTCAATCCACTGACAGCACGTCAACCCCGGTATACCACATCGCTCCAATTCACTCTATTCCTTGCCCTCCTTTCACCCTCCTGCATGTTCAGGCCCCGATCACACAAAATCTTTTTCACTCCATCTTTCCACCTCCAGTTTGGTCTCCCTCTTCTCCTCGTTCCCTCCACCTCCGACACATATATCCTCTTGGTCAATCTTTCCTCACTCATTCTCTCCATGTGCCCAAACCACTTCAAAACACCCTCTTCTGCTCTCTCAACCACGCTCTTTTTATTTCCACACATCTCTCTTACCCTTACGTTACTCACTCGATCAAACCACCTCACACCACACATTGTCCTCAAACATCTCATTTCCAGCACATCCATCCTCCTGCGCACAACTCTATCCATAGCCCACGCCTCGCAACCATACAACATTGTTGGAACCACCATTCCTTCAAACATACCCATTTTTGCTTTCCGAGATAATGTTCTCGACTTCCACACATTCTTCAAGGCCCCCAGAATTTTCGCCCCCTCCCCCACCCTATGATCCACTTCCGCTTCCATGGTTCCATCCGCTGCCAGATCCACTCCCAGATATCTAAAACACTTCACTTCCTCCAGTTTTTCTCCATTCAAACTCACCTCCCAATTGACTTGACCCTCAACCCTACTGTACCTAATAACCTTGCTCTTATTCACATTTACTCTTAACTTTCTTCTTCCACACACTTTACCAAACTCAGTCACCAGCTTCTGCAGTTTCTCACATGAATCAGCCACCAGCGCTGTATCATCAGCGAACAACAACTGACTCACTTCCCAAGCTCTCTCATCTCCAACAGACTTCATACTTGCCCCTCTTTCCAAAACTCTTGCATTTACCTCCCTAACAACCCCATCCATAAACAAATTAAACAACCATGGAGACATCACACACCCCTGCCGCAAATCTACATTCACTGAGAATCAATCACTTTCCTCTCTTCCTACACGTACACATGCCTTACATCCTCGATAAAAACTTTTCACTGCTTCTAACAACTTGCCTCCCACACCATATATTCTTAATACCTTCCACAGAGCATCTCTATCAACTCTATCATATGCCTTCTCCAGATACATAAATGCTACATACAAATCCATTTGCTTTTCTAAGTATTTCTCACATCCATTGTTCAAAGCAAACACCTGATCCACACATCCTCTACCACTTCTGAAACCACACTGCTCTTCCCCAATCTGATGCTCTGTACATGCCTTCACCCTCTCAATCAATATCCTCCCATATAATTTACCAGGAATACCCAACAAACTTATACCTCTGTAATTTGAGCACTCACTCTTATCCCCTTTGCCTTTGTACAATGGCACTATGCACGCATTCCGCCAATCCTCAGGCACCTCACCATAAGTCATACATACATCAAATAACCTTAGCAACCAGTCAACAATACAGTCACCCCCTTCTTTAATAAATTACACTGCAATACCATCCAAACCTGCTGCCTTGCCGGCTTTCATCTTCCGGAAAGCTTTTACTACCTCTTCTCTGTTTACCAAATCATTTTCTCTAACCCTCTCACTTTGCACACCACCTCGAACAAAACACCCTATATCTGCCACTCTATCATCAAACACATTCAACAAACCTTCAAAATACTCACTCCATCTCCTTCTCACATCATCACTACTTGTTATCACCTCCCCATTTGCGCCCTTCACTGAAGTTCCCATTTGCTCCCTTGTCTTACGCACTTTATTTACCTCCTTCCAGAACATCTTTTTATTCTCCCTAAAATCTAATGATACTCTCTCACCCCAACTCTCATTTGCCCTTTTTTTCACCTCTTGCACCTTTCTCTTGACCTGTCTCTTTCTTTTATACATCTCCCACTCAATTTCATTTTTTCCCTGCAAAAATCGTCCAAATGCCTCTCTCTTCTCTTTCACTAATACTCTTACTTCTTCATCCCACCACTCACTACCCTTTCTAATCAACCCACCTCCCACTCTTCTCATGCCACAAGCATCTTTTGCGCAATCCATCACTGATTCCCTAAACACATCCCATTCCTCCCCCACTCCCCTTACTTCCATTGTTCTCACCTTTTTCCATTCTGTACTCAGTCTCTCCTGGTACTTCCTCACACAAGTCTCCTTCCCAAGCTCACTTACTCTCACCACCCTCTTCATATACATATATATATGTATACATATATATATATATGTATATATATATATATATATATATATATATATATATATATATATATATATATATATATATATATATATATATATATATATCTCCCTGGGGATAGGGGAGAAAGAATACTTCCCACGCATTTCTCACGTGTCGTAGAAGGCGACTAAAGGCGACGGGAGTGGGGGCTAGAAACCCTCTCCTCCTTGTATTCTAATTTTCTAAAAGGGGAAACGGAAGAAGGAGTCACGCGGGGAGTGCTGATCCACCTCGAAGGCTCAGATTGGGGTGTCTAAATGTGTGTGTATGTAACCAAGATGTGAAAAAAGGAGAGATAGGTAGTATGTTTGAGGAAAGGAACCTGGATGTTTTGGCTCTGAGTGAAACGAAGCTCAAGGGTAAGGGGGAAGAGTGGTTTGGGAATGTCTTGGGAGTAAAGTCAGGGATTAGTGAGAGGACAAGAGCAGAGAAAGGAGTAGCACTACTCCTGAAACAGGAGTGGTGTGAGTATGTGATAGAGTGTAAGAAAATAAACTCTAGATTGAAATGGGTAAAACTGAAATTTGATGGAGAGAGATGGGTGATTATTGGTGCATATGCACCTGGGCATGAGAAGAAAGATCATGAGAGGCAAGTGTTTTGGGAGCAGCTGAATGAGTGTGTTAGTGGTTTTGATGCACGAGACCGGGTTATAGTGATGGGTGATTTGAATGCAAAGGTGAGTAATGTGGCAGTTGAGGGAATAATTGGTATACATGGGGTGTTCAGTGTTGTAAATGGAAATGGTGAAGAGCTTGTAGATTTATGTGCTGAAAAAGGACTGATGATTGGGAATACCTGGTTTAAAAGCGAGATAAACATAAGTATACTTATTTAAGTAGGAGAGATGGCCAGAGAGCGTTATTGGATTACGTGTTAGTCGATAGGAGCACGAAAGAGAGACTTTTGGATGTTAATGTGCTGAGAGGTGCAACTGGAGGGATGTCTGATCATTATCTTGTGGAGGCGAAGGCGAAGATTTGTAGAGGTTTTCAGACAAGAAGAAAGAATGTTGGGGTGAAAAGAGTGGTGGGAGTAAGTGAGCTTGGGAAGGAAACTTATGTGAGGAAGTACCAGGAGAGACTGAGTTCAGAATGGAAAAAGGTGAGAACAAAGGAGGTAAGGGGACTGGGGGAGGAATGGGTTGTATTTAGGGAAGCAGTGATGGCTTGCGCAAAAGATGCTTGTGGCATGAGAAGTGTGGGAGGTGGGCAGATTAGAAAGGGTAGTGAGTGGTGGGATGAAGAAGTAAGAGTATTAGTGGAAGAGAAGAGAGAGGCATTTGGACGATTTTTGCAGGGAAAAATGCAAATGAGTGAGAGATGAATAAAAGAAAGAGGCAGGATGTCAAGAGAAAGGTGCAAGAGGTGAAAAAGAGGGCAGATGAGAGTTGGGGTGAGAGAGTATCATTAAATTCTAGGGAGAATAAAAAGATGTTTTGGAAGGAGGTAAATAAAGTGTGTAAGACAAGGGAACAAATGGGAACTTCAGTTAGGGGGCTAATGGGGAGGTGATAACAAGTAGTGGTGATGTGAGAAGGAGATGGATTGAGTATTTTGAAAATTTGTTGAATGTGTTTGATGATAGAGTGGCAGATATAGGGTGTTTTGGTCGAGGAGGTGTGCAAGGTGAGAGGGTTAGGGAAAATGATTTGGTAAACAGAGAAGAGGTAGTAAAAGCTTTGCGGAAGATAAAAGCCGGCAAGGCAGCGGGTTAGGATGGTATTGCAGTGGAAGTTATCAAAAAAGGGGGTGGGTGACTGTATTGTTGACTGTTTGGTAAGGTTGTTTAATGTATGTATGACTCATGGTGAGGTGCCTGAGGATTGGCGGAATGCTTGCATAGTGCCATTGTACAAAGGCAAAGAGGACAAAGGTGAGTGCTCAAATTACAGAGGTATAAGTTTGTTGAGCATTTCTGGTAAATTATATGGGAGGGTATTGATTGAGAGGGTGAAGGCATGTACAGAGCATCAGATTGGGGAAGAGCAGTGTGGTTTCAGAAGTAGTAGAGGATGTGTGGATCAGGTGTTTTCTTTGAAGAATGTATGTGAGAAGTACTTAGAAAAGCAAATGGATTTATATGTAGCATTTATGGATCTGGAGAAGGCATATGATAGAGTTGATAGAGATGCTCTGTGGAAGGTATTACGAATATATGGTGTGGGAGGTAAGTTGTTAGAACCGGTGAAGAGTTTTTATCGAGGATGTAAGGCATGTGTGAGTGTAAGAAGAGAGGAACGTGATTGGTTCTCAGTGAATGTAGGTTTGCGGTAGGGGTGTTTGATGTCTCCATGGTTGTTTAATTTGTTTATGGATAGGGTTTTTAGGGAGGTGAAAGCAAGAGTTTTGGAAAGAGGGGCAATTATGCAGTCTGTTGTGGATGAGAGAGCTTGGGAAGTGAGTCAGTTGTTGTTCGCTGATGATACAGCGCTGGTGGCTGATTCATGTGAGAAACTGCAGAAGCTGGTGACTGAGTTTGGTAAAGTGTGTGAAAGAAGAAAGTTGAAAGTAAATGTGGATAAGAGCAAGGTTATTAGGTACAGTAGTGTTGAGGGTCAAGTCAATTGGGAGGTAAGTTTGAATGGAGCAAACTGGAGGCAGTGAAGTGTTTTAGATATCTGGGAGTGGATTGGGCAGCGGATGGAACCATTAGGGTGGGGGAGGAGGCGAAAGTTCTGGGAGCGTTGAAGAATGTGTGGAAGTCGAGAACATTATCTTGGAAAGCAAAAATGGGTATGTGTGAAGGAATAGTGGTTCCAACAATGTTGTATGGTTGAGAGACGTGGGCTATGGATAGAGTTGTGCGCAGGAGGGTGGATGTGCTGAAAATGAGATATTTGAGGACAATATGTGATATGAGGTGGTTTGATCAAGTAATAATAGGGTAAGAGAGATATGTGGTAATAAAAAGAGTGTGGTTGAGAGAGCAGAAGAGGGTGTTTTGAAATGGTTTGGTCACATGGAGAGAATGAGTGAGGAAAGATTGACCAAGAGGATATATGTGTCAGAGGTGGAGGGAACGAGAAGTGGGAGACCAAACTGGAGGTGGAAAGTTGGAGTGAAAAGATTTTGAGTGATCGAGGCCTGAACATGCAGGAGGGTGAAAGGCGTGCAAGGAATAGAGTGAATTGGAACGATGTGGTATACCGGGGCTTACGTGCTGTCAATGGATTGAACCAGGGTATGTGAAGCGTCTGGGGTAAACCATGGAAAGTTCTGTAGGACCTGGATGTGGAAAGGGAGCTGTGGTTTCGGTGCATTATTACATGACAGCTAGAGACTGAGTGTGAACGAATGGGGCGTTTCTTGTCTTTTCCTAGCGCTACCTCGCACCCATGAGGGGGGAGGGGGTTGTTATTTCATGTGTGGCGAAGTGGCAATGGGAATGAATAAAGGAAGACAGTATGAATTATATACATGTGTATATATGTATATGTCTGTGTGTGTATATATATGTATACGCTGAGATGTATAGGTATGTATATTTGCGTGTGTGGACGCGTATGTATATACATGTGTATGTGGGTGGGTTGGGCCATTACTTTCGTCTGTTTTCTTGCGCTACTTCGCTAACGCGGGAGACAGCGACAAAGCAAAATAAATAAATATATAATGAATATATGTATGGGTGCGTGTGTGTGAGAAACTAATCCATTTTTGTGTTCACAAGAGGTTGTGTTCGGTCTAAACTTTCAGAAGCTTCGTGTTCCTCCCAGTGTTCAGGACTCTGGTGTTCCCTCCCAGTGTTCAGGACACTGGTGTTCCCCCCCAGTGTTCAGGACTCTGGTGTTCCCTCCCAGTGTTCAGGACACTGGTGTTCCCTCCCAGTGTTCAGGACTCTGGTGTTCCCTCCCAGTGTTCAGGACCCTGGTGTTCCCTCCCAGTGTTCAGGACCCTGGTGTTCCTACAAGTGTTCAGGAACCTGGTGTTCCCTCCCAGTGTTCAGGACCCTGGTGTTCCTACCAGTGTTCAGGTGCCTGGTGTTCCCTCCCAGTGTTCATGGATGTTAAACTCAAAGCACTAGACTGATGGCGGTGGAGGGTTTATGTGGCAAATAAAAATTTTCCTCCTGAAGGAGTGTGTCAGGAGACGCCTGCCAGCCCCAGCTGCGCCTTCGGCAGTGTTGTGGCCACGTGGGGCCTCGAACCCCGCTTCTTGCTGATCCTGTCAGAGAAGTTGTTACTCACAGAAACCAACGAGCGAGTCGAAGGATGTGCCCCCGGGACGACCCACAGCAGCAGCTCCTTGACACGTGGTGGAGGTTGACTCTGGAGGGGAGGAGGTGAGGGCCTTAAGGGAGGAAGTCTCAGGAGAGTTCCTCCTCCCCTTCAGTAGTCAGAAGTTACGTGCTGCAAGGCGCTTCCCCGGCGGAGTCCTCCATACTTACGTCTGTGTTGTCATTATAACACGGTCATTATTGTCAGTGTCACTGTTGACAGTGTAACTAAAATTACTGTTGTCAATGTAGTGTGGTCACTCGAGCTTGGGACAGCAAAATAATGACAACGATGCCACCAGTATTCAATTGTGACGGAGCCTGGCACCCTGGTGTAATGCACACAGGTGTCATGCAAACAAGTGTCACGCACACAGATGTCATGCATCCAGGTGTCACACACGCGGACATCATGCACCGAGGTGTATTTTTTCGTTGTTTTCTCGTTGTTTCCCATGTTTGCCAGGCAGGAGACAAAGAAATGGCCTCATTTCCTTCACATCAATTTCCGCTGTCATGTGTAATGCACAGAAACCACAGCCCATATCGACAGCCAGACCCCACAGATCTTTTCGTGGTTTCCCTTGACGGGTTCCGTCCATTGACTGACATCAAACCCTATATATCACATTGCTCCAATTCACTCTATCCCGTGCACACACCACACTCTCCCGCAAGTTCAGGTTACAAGCACTCAAAACCATGTCTTCCTCTCCATCCTTCTATCTCCAGTTCGGTCTTCCTCTTTTCCTTGTCCCCTCCGTGTCTGACACATACCTTCAGTGTCAACCTCTCCTCACTCATACTCCCCGTATGTCCAAACCTTTTTAACGCACTCCTTTTGCCCTCTCAACCACACTCGTCTTATTACAACACCAATTTCTCGTACCTTATCATTTCCCATTCGATCAAACACCTCACACCACATGCTGGCCTCAAACATTTGATTTCTAGCACATCCACCCGCCTCTCTACTATCTCATCTGGATCCCATGCCTTGCATCCACACAACACCATCAGAACTAATATACCTTCAAACATACCCATCTTTGCCCTCTCCAGCAGTGATCTCTCTTTCCACCCACTTGTCAATGAGCTACAGCCAACAAATGGCTCACTTCAGCTTCACTAGTTCCACTCGTTGCTATTTCCTCTCCCAGATATCTAACACATCCCACTTCCTCTAGATTCTCCCATCTCAGACTTACACATTAACCAGACTGTTTCTGCCCAGTGTTGAACCTAATAACCTTGTTTCTACTAACATTTACTCTCAGTTTTCTCCTTTCCCACACTCTCCTAAACGTAGGCACTCGCTTCTTCAGTTTCTCACTCGAATCTACCACCACCAAGGCCGTGTCATCAGGACAACTAAACAACTAAGTCATCTCTCAGGACGCTCTACCCACGATAAGCTGCAGACCTCCTCCCCCCAAGACCTTTGCATTTACCTACTTCGCCATCCCATCCATAAACAGCTTAAACAGACATCAAATACCCAAGCCGCAGACCCTTCTTCAAGGGAAGTATAGGATTAGAAGACCACAAGGGGTACTGGAAGCTCAAGATTAAGAGGCCACATGATATACTGGAAGTCTAAGATTAGAAGGCCACAAGGGGTTCTGGAAGCTCAAGATTGAGAGGCCACAAGGGGTACTGGAAGTCTAAGATTAGAAGGCCACAAGGGGTACTGGAAGCCTAAGATTAGAAGGCCATAAGGGGTACTGGAAGCTCAAGATTGAGAGGCCACAAGGGGTACTGGAAGTCTAAGATTAGAAGACCACAAGGGGTACTGGAAGCCTAAGATTAGAAGGCCACAAGGGGTTCTGGAAGCTCAAGATTGAGAGGCCACAAGGGGTACTGGAAGTCTAAGATTAGAAGACCACAAGGGGTACTGGAAGCCTAAGATTAGAAGGCCATAAGGGGTACTGGAAGTCTAAGATTAGAAGACCACAAGGGGTACTGGAATCCTAAGATTAGAAGACCACAAGGGGTACTGGAATCCTAAGATTAGAAGACCACAAGGGGTACTGGAATCCTAAGATTAGAAGACCACAAGGGGTACTGGAATCCTAATATTGGAAGACCACAAGGGGTACTGGAGGTCTAAGATTAGAGGGCCACAAGGGGTACTGGAACTCTAAGATTAGGAGGCCACGAGGGGTGCTGGTACTCTAAGATTAGAAAACCAGAAAAGGTACTGGAATTCTCAGAGCAGCCGGCCACAATAGGTACTGTTTTTCTTTCTCTCTTTCTACGAATTCATCATTTACTGTTATCTTTGTTGCTACAGCACCATTATGCTTTTTAAAGTGAGACTCGCTAATTAGGAAGCTTTCTTTTATACAGGAGCTGTTATTTTATAGTGAAATTAAATGTTAGGTTAATTATGATACTGAACGCAATGAAACGTGCCTCATATATATATATATATATATATATATATATATATATATATATATATATATATATATATATCCCTGGGGATAGGGGAGAAAGAATACTTCCCACGTATTTCCTGCGTGTCGTAGAAGGCGACTAAAAGGGAAGGGAGTGGGGGGGCTGGAAATCCTCCCCTCTCTTTTTTAATTTTCCAAAAGAAGGAACAGAGAAGGGGGCCAAGTGAGGATATTCCCTCAAAGGCTCAGTCGTCTCTTCTTAACGCTACCTCGCTAACGCGGGAAATGGCAAGTAGTATGAACATATATATATATATATATATATATATATATATACGTGTTTATGTGGGTGGGTTGGGCCATTCTTTCGTCTGTTTCCTTGCGCTACCTCGCTAACGCGGGAGACAGCGACAAAGTACAATAAGAAAGAAATATATATATATATATATATATATATATATATATATATATATATATATATATATATATATATATATATATATATATATATATATATGTGTGTGTGTGTGTGTGTGTGTGTGTGTGTGTGTGTGTGTGTGTGTGTGTGTGTTGATATGATGATCATACTTGTCCGTGTTGGTAGTATGAAGGTGAAATCGCACTTCATTAGTTCATACAATTATATTTAACGTAATTTTTCTATACATGTGGCACGACATGTTTCGTGTAGACAGTCCACCTCATCATTAGGTGCCAGTACTTAACAAAGTTATTTAAATCCCAACATCACACTTGAGTCCCGCCGTCCAACACCAATCAGTACAGACCAACCACTGTCCGCTTTGTCTGGCAGTAACCGTTGTAAGGGAGAGTGATTAAGGGGGGGTCACGTGATAGGGGTTGACCTGGGTAGCTGGGTGTGTCTTGAACAACTAATTTTATGTTTTCGTGTTTTGTCAATTCTCTCCTAATGATTTGGTTAATGCTAGGATGGTCTTTGAAATTGCCTGGGGACAAATCTGTCTTAATTGCTAAAACTAAGAACTTTAATTCTGGTGATCACTGACATGCTTCTGTATGCTGTTGTATGCTGCTGTTACGGGCTGTCGAACGGAGAGAGTGCGATGCTGGCCTGTGTTAACGAGGTGCCTGTGTAGTTACGAGGATATTTGGGGAATTCTGATGTATGTGCTAACCCCTGTATAGGCATGTGTACATGTCGCTGTATGCGTTAGATGTATGGAACTATCCTGTCTCTATCTATAGTGATGGGTGGGGGAAGAGGCTTCCTGCTTCCTCACTGTGAGTGACGGTGGACGGGGTGTGGCTGAACGAGAGGACGGGGTTAGAATAACGGTGTGGTTGAGTGTTTGGATGGACAGAGCTTGGTTTGAAAGGGAGAGGATGCTCGGAAGGGAAAGGTGAGTGGGAAGGTGTAATGGGGAACTGGTTGTGGTTGAGCGGGAAAATGTAATGAGGGTTTAATTGTGGTTGTGGCTGAGTGGGAAGGTGTAATGGGGAACTGGTTGTGGTTGAGCGGGAAGGTGTAATGAGGGTTTAATTGTGGTTGTGGCTGAGTGGGAAGGTGTAATGATTAACTGGTTGTGGTTAAGTTGAGAGGGTTTCTCGAGGGAGTGAAGATGACCCTTGCGTCATTCTTCCCTCCACTCATGATCAGGAGGGTGGCCATCCCCTCATGACCTCATGACTCCGCCATTACACATCCCCACAATCGTGAGGACGTGGCAGATCAAGAGGACCCTCCGGCGTACGCCTGTAGTAGGTGCGGCCTGGAAGATTAATGTGAGGAGCGTTACTGTGGTGTTGGTCCGGGGTTCCTCCTCCATAATGGACCGCCTGGCAGTCAAGACCTTTACAAAGATCAGTGTTGTTAAATGTTTATCACCGCCACCCTCCACTGCTCCTCGAGATGTTTGCGAATAATGTTTCATGTCCGTTGTCACTCCATGTACAGCTGAGGACGATGGATGTGATTTTTTCATGATGATCCTTTAGTACGTACAGGCAGTTATATTGTTAGTGACTGTGATTAACTTAACGCTTACACAAGATTCAAATGCACAACATTTACATACGCACCGAGCGCAGACCCTTACACACACACACACACACACACACACACACACACACACACACACACACACACACACACATCAGTCCCGATGCATTGCCTTTACAAACTGCCATTAAACATACGCTATACACGTCACCCATACACCCTGCCTGCGTTAATGCCCACACACAATATATTCATACATAAGCCTTTGACGTATACTCACATACACAGCCCTCTGCAACCCCGACACCTCGTGCACGATATACACCGCATACACACTGACCTTAAACTTTTAAATTGTTTCCCCGTTGTGGCTGGTTTATGTTCAGTAATTGTGAGTGCTCAGCTTCGTCTGTCTTTCTGATTAAAGGTGTTCCTCAGGGCTCTGTTCTGTCTCCTACGCTCTTCCTTCTGTACATCAACGATTCCCTGTCGTCAACAAATAGCTCTTAATGGCCTCGCTCACTGGTGACCCCCACACCACACTTCTCTACCTCTACCACAACTCCTGCGTCTCTGTTATTTCCAGTTCGTGTCTCGTCTTCTTAAATCTATCTCTTATAGATTCTGATGTGGACAAGATTTTCCCAATGGGGGCAGGGGAAGCTATGCTAAATATTACGCTTCTGCGTGCCAATTTGTTCTTATTAATTCCTCAAGAGCGTCTCACATCTTTCTTATGGCTGTTGCTGGTGTCAGAGAACAGTGCATGCTGCTGGTGTCAGAGGAGAGTGGGTGCTTTTGGTGTCAGAGGACAGTGCATGAGGGTGGTAGGAGATAACAGTGAAACCTTCTGGTACCAGAGAACCCTGCATACTGCTGGTGACAGAGACCAAGGCAGACTGCTGCTTTCTGAGAACAGGGCATGCTGTTGGTGTCAAGGAACAGGCATGTAGCTGGTGTCAGAGAACAGAACATGCAGTTGGTGTCATTGAACAGGCCATGCTCTTAGTGCAAGTGAATAGGGAATTCTGCTGGTTTCAGAGAACAGACACGTAGCTGGTGTCAGAGATGCAGTTCGTGTCATAGAACAGGGCATGCTACTGGTGAACGCATAGTAGTGTTGTCAGACAACAGCAGCATGCTGCTGCTGCCAGGGGACTAAGCATGCCACTGGTGCCAGAAAACAGGACATATTGATGCTGTTAGAGAACTGTGCATGCCGCTGGTGTCAGAGTACAGGTCTACAGTTGGTGTCAGAGAACAAGGCATCCTACTAGTTTCAGACAACAGGGCATGCAAATTATGCATGTGCATGGTGTCAGAGAAGAGGGCATGTACTTAGTGTTAGAGAACAGGGCGTAAAGTTGGTATGCTGTTAGTTATAAAGAACTTGACATGCAGCTGATGTCAGAAACAGGGCGTGCTGTTAGTGTCAGAGAACAGGGCGTGCAGATGGCGTCTGATAGTGTCAGAGAACAGGGAATGTAATAGGTGACAGAGAACAGAGTATGCAGTTGGTCTCAGAGAACAGGGTATGCAGTTGGTGACAGAAAACAGAAGGCTTTCCTGGTGTCAGAGAACAGGGCTTGCAGGTTGGGTTAAGAGAACAGGGCGTGCAGATGGCGTCTGATAGTGTCAGAGAACAGGGAATGTAATAGGTGAGAGAGAACAGGGCGTGCAGATGGCGTCTGATAGTGTCAGAGAACAGGGAATGTAATAGGTGAGAGAGAACAGAGTATGCAGTTGGTCTCAGAGAACAGGGTATGCAGTTGGTGACATAAAACAGAGGGCTTTCCTGGTGTCAGAGAACAGGGCTTGCAGGTTGGATTCAGAGATTAGGGAATGCAGTTAATATCAGAAAACAGGGCATGCAGCTGGTGTCAGAACATAAGAAATGTAACTGTTGTCAAAAAACAGGATGTGCACACTGTGTCAGAGAAAAGGACATGTAGATGGTGTCAGTGAACAATACATGCTTCAGGTGTCAAGGAACATGGGAATACAGCTGCTGTCAGAGAACAGTTCATACAGTTGGTGTCAGAGAACATCACATGCTGCTGGTGTCAGAGAGCAGGACATACAGTTGGTGTCAAAGAACATCACATGCTGCTGGTGTCAGAAAGCAGGACATACAGGTGGTGTCAGGGAAAAACGCATACTGCTGGTGTCAGAGAACAACGCGTGCTGCTGACGCCAGAGAACAAGGCGTGGCAGAAAGCAAATTAACGACATAAAGAATAAATGGTCTAGGAAGACAAGACGTGAGCTGGCGATCGGCACGACGGCTCACCTACCATTGTCAGCGACCATTTGGGCCAGCAGACGAGTGTGGTAGGTGAGACCAAGGAACACACAGAGAGCAGAACAGCAAACAAACCAGCAGGAAGAATAGGGAAGTAGAATGGCATGCAGAAATAGACATGCTTGGCCAAGAAGCGAGTATGTAAGGCAAGCAGGTGGGTAGGTGTTCAAGCAGAGGGAGGAACATATGGTCAAGCAAGCAGACACCCATCCTCCAGGCCAGTAATCAGTCATTGGACGAGTCATATAACAGCAGGTGAACGTGTGAGCCAGCCAGCCAGCCAGCAGGCGGACGAGAAAGCAAAGGAGAAAGCAGAGAAGCAGGTGGGGAGAGGGGAGAGAGAGAGGTGAGAGGGGAGAGGCACTGGGGAGGGAGAGTGAGGGAGGGAGGTGTGGCTGGCGTGGAGTGTGTCAGTGGGTGAGGCACGTGGCGGGCGGTCCCAGGGTCGAGAGATGCCTGTCCCACACACACACACACACGCACACGCACACACACACACACACACACACACACACACACACACACACACACACACACACCAGCAGCAGCAGCAGCGACCGGCCGACCACTCCCTCACCTCCCCTCTCCCCTCCTGACGCTCCTCTCCTCCCCTCTCCCCTCCTGACGCTCCCCTCCCACCACTGTTATTGACCCACGGACACCCTCACCCCACCCCAACCCTCACCCCTTACCCTGCTGCTGCTGCCGGTGCCAGGTCCCGGCCATACTCCAATCTTTCCTCCCTCTCACGTTCCCTCCCCATTCTACGTCATTCTGTCATTTCTCCCCATCTCCCCACCGTCTCTGGCGTCCATCCGTTTGTCCTGCTCCCCGGCCAAGGGTAAGATGGCTTCATCAACAACCTATGCCTCTTGCCAGATGGTAAACGTTCGTTCAGAAAAAGTTTCATGACTCTCTCTCTCTCTCTCTCTCTCTCTCTCTCTCTCTCTCTCTCTCTCTCTCTCTCTCTCTCTCTCTCTCTCTCTCTCTCTCTCTCTATCTATCTATCTATCTATCTATCTATCTTTTTCATCTCCACTTTTCCATCCTCCATTTCCTCTTCCTCCTCCTCCTCCTCCACTTCCATCCTCCTCCTCCCCGCTCTTCTTCCTCTCCCATCCTCCACTTCCTCCTCCTCCTCCTCGCTCCTCCTCCACCACGTCACCCCCGACAGGGTACGAGTGAGTGGGAGGACTTCAATATGAGCAACTGGGTCATGTCATGATGGGGCGGAGGGAGAGGCAGGCAGGCGGGTCTGAGACCCATTTTAAGCTTCGTTTTAGGGTTCATTTGTGTCTGGTACGTTTTGGGCAAGGTTACCTCCCTCCCTCTGTGACATAGGTCATTCAAGGCTGCGGGTCAGGTCTGACCTTATATCGTGATGTCGTTTAGGTTGACCTGATCAATATGAGTCATGTTTAAGGCCTATCCCTGACCTTATGAACTTTTTTGTGGGGTATTTTTCATGCCACGTCATGTCTGATTCATGTTACTTTCGTCATACTGAGAGACTGAATCATGTTTTATTTATGGAGGATGGCTAATATGTCCTCTGCTAGAATTATAGGTTATCTTGACCTTCTTAAGTACCTAAAGAAAACAAAGTCTCTTAACTCAGTCGGGCTTATGTATGATTCGAACCTCCTTGTCGGCCGAGTGCATGATATGAACCTCCAGGACGGGCTTATGTATGATTCGAACCTCCTACTTTGGTGTATGTATGATTCGAACCTCCTAGTCAGGCATACGCATGATCCGAACCTCCTTCTTCTCGTCGAATTCTAGGTCTGATTCGCTGTTTCATTTTATTCCTGGATGTGATTCTTATCCTTTGCCTCAGCGCTGGGGATAAGCTACGAGCTTTGTATCGTACGTCATATTCTCTTCCTGATAGTTCATATGTTTCATGCTTCAAGATTGGGCTCATTTGGGGGGTCTTTAAATGACCTTCTTAGACCGATTCATATCTCTGAATGATAACTCTGGGTTGATTCACATTTCTTATCGATTAGGTTTCCCTGTATTATGTTTCGAACCTGCTGAGATCTCTTATGATGTTCGAGACAGGCTAGAACCCCGTCTTGAAACACTTGGTGAGGGGTTCAAATGGACACGGCCCCTGACCCATGCAAGAGAACCTATGGATTATGGTCCGTGGTGGAGTTGATGACTGCGTCTCTGATCCACTGGAGAGTCTTCAGGGGACTATGGCCCTCATTATGACCCCGACCCATTGGAAACCCTCCCACAGGGGACCATGGTGTAGAGATTCCCGTGACCTGAGAGAGACTTTTGGATGTTAATGTGCTGAGAGGTGCAACTGGAGGGATGTCTGATCATTATCTTGTGGAGGCTAAGGTGAAGATTTGTATGGGTTTCCAGAAAAGAAGAGTGAATGTTGGGGTGAAGAGGGTGGTGAGAGTAAGTGAGCTTGGGAAGGAGACTTGTGTGAGGAAGTACCAGGAGAGACTGAGTACAGAATGGAAAAAGGTGAGAACAATGGAAGTAAGGGGAGTGGGGGAGGAATGGGATGTATTTAGGGAATCAGTGATGGATTGCGCAAAAGATGCTTGTGGCATGAGAAGAGTGGGAGGTGGGTTAATTAGAAAGGGTAGTGAGTGGTGGGATGAAGAAGTAAGAGTATTAGTGAAAGAGAAGAGAGAGGCATTTGGACGATTTTTGCAGGGAAAAAATGAAATTGAGTGGGAGACGTATAAAAGAAAGAGACAGGAGGTCAAGAGAAAGGTGCAAGAGGTGAAAAAAAGGGCAAATGAGAGTTGGGGTGAGAGAGTATCATTAAATTTTAGGGAGAATAAAAAGATGTTCTGGAAGGAGGTAAGTAAAGTGCGTAAGACAAGGGAGCAAATGGGAACTTCAGTGAAGGGCGCAAATGGGGAGGTGATAACAAGTAGTGGTGATGTGAGAAGGAGATGGAGTGAGTATTTTGAAGGTTTGTTGAATGTGTTTGATGATAGAGTGGCAGATATAGGGTGTTTTGGTCGAGGTGGTGTGCAAAGTGCGAGGGTTAGGGAAAATGATTTGGTAAACAGAGAAGAGGTAGTAGAAGCTTTGCGGAAGATGAAAGCCGGCAAGGCAGCAGGTTTGGATGGTATTGCAGTGGAATTTATTAAAAAAGGGGATGACTGTATTGTTGACTGGTTGGTAAGGTTATTTAATGTATGTATGACTCATGGTGAGGTGCCTGAGGATTGGCGGAATGCGTGCATAGTGCCATTGTACAAAGGCAAAGGGGATAAGAGTGAGTGCTCAAATTACAGAGGTATAAGTTTGTTGAGTATTCCTGGCAAATTGTATGGGAGGGTATTGATTGAGAGGGTGAAGGCATGTACAGAGCATCAGATTGGGGAAGAGCAGTGTGGTTTCAGAAGTGGTAGAGGATGTGTGGATCAGGTGTTTGCTTTGAAGAATGTATGTGAGAAATACTTAGAAAAGCAAATGGATTTGTATGTAGCATTTATGGATCTGGAGAAGGCATATGATAGAGTTGATAGAGATGCTCTGTGGAAGGTATTAAGAATATATGGTGTGGGAGGCAAGTTGTTAGAAGCAGTGAAAAGTTTTTATCGAGGATGTAAGGCATGTGTACGTGTAGGAAGAGAGGAAAGTGATTGGTTCTCGGTGAATGTAGGTTTGCGGCAGGGGTGTGTGATGTCTCCATGGTTGTTTAATTTGTTTATGGATGGGGTTGTTAGGGAGGTGAATGCAAGAGTTTTGGAAAGAGGGGCAAGTATGAAGTCTGTTGGGGATGAGAGAGCTTGGGAAGTGAGTCAGTTGTTGTTCGCTGATGATACAGCGCTGGTGGTTGATTCATGTGAGAAACTGCAGAAGCTGGTGACTGAGTTTGGTAAAGTGTGTGAAAGAAGAAAGTTAAGAGTAAATGTGAATAAGAGCAAGGTTATTAGGTACAGTAGGGTTGAGGGTCAAGTCAGTTGGGAGGTGAGTTTGAATGGAGAAAAACTGGAGGAAGTGAAGTGTTTTAGATATCTGGGAATGGATCTGGCAGCGGATGGAAACATGGAAGCGGAAGTGGATCATAGGGTGGGGGAGGGGGCGAAAATTCTGGGAGCCTTGAAGAATGTGTGGAAGTCGAGAACATTATCTCGGAAAGCAAAAATGGGTATGTTTGAAGGAATAGTGGTTCCAACAATGTTGTATGGTTGCGAGGCGTGGACTATGGATAGAGTTGTGCGCAGGAGGATGGATGTGCTGGAAATGAGATGTTTGAGGACAATGTGTGGTGTGAGGTGGTTTGATCGAGTAAGTAACGTAAGGGTAAGAGAGATGTGTGGAAATAAAAAGAGCGTGGTTGAGAGAGCAGAAGAGGGTGTTTTGAAATGGTTTGGTCACATGGAGAGAATGAGTGACGAAAGATTGACCAAGAGGATATATGTGTCGGAGGTGGAGGGAACGAGGAGAAGAGGGAGACTAAATTGGAGGTGGAAAGATGAAGTGAAAAAGATTTTGTGTGATCGGGGCCTGAACATGCAGGAGGGTGCAAGGAAGGCAAGGAATAGAGTGAATTGGAGCGATGTGGTATACCGGGGTTGACGTGCTGTCAGTGGATTGAATCAAGGCATGTGAAGCGTCTGGGGTAAACCATGGAAAGCTGTGTAGGTATGTATATTTGCGTGTGTGGACGTATGTATATACATGTGTATGGGGGTGGGTTGGGCCATTTCTTTCGTCTGTTTCCTTGCGCTACCTCGCAAACGCGGGAGACAGCGTCAAAGCAAAAAAAAAAAAAAAAAAAAAATTATATATATATATATATATATATATATATATATATATATATATATATATATATATATATATATATATATATATATATTCCTTCTAATCAACGGGTAAATGAAACACCATAAACTGCCAAGCGCACTTTAGTGTGATGATTACATCATCAGTGAGAGATACAAGACAGAAATTTAACAGCCAGTAGAGAGAGAGAGAGAGAGAGAGAGAGAGAGAGAGAGAGAGAGAGAGAGAGAGAGAGAGAGAGCACCCAATTGCTTGTGATCCGGAGCATCTTTGACTCTGCGTGTATTCATCATACCACAGTTTCTGTACCATGTTCAATTGTAGACATCCTTCAGTCCACATTGACCCCTCCGCCCCAACCCTGGTGTTCAATGATACCATTTTATGACTCATGATGCCATCAATGGTGACGCCCTGTCATTTGTAAGGCTCCAATATGCTGTGTTTGATACCACTTTGAGTTCATGGCACCACTTTGAGTTCATGGTACCACTTTGAGTTTATTGTACCATTTTGAGTTTATGGTATAACTTTGAGTTCATGGTATCACTTTGAGTTCATGGTACCACTTTGAGTTCATGGTACCACTTTGAGTTTGTTGTACCACTTTGAGTTCATGGTACCACTTTGAGTTCATGGTACCTCTTTGAGTTCATGGTATAACTTTGAGTTCATGGTATCACTTTGAGTTCATGGTACCACTTTGAGTTCATGGTACCACTTTGAGTTTGTTGTACCACTTTGAGTTCATGGTACCTCTTTGAGTTCATGGTACCACTTTGAGTTCATGGTACCACTTTGAGTTCATGGTACCACTTTGGGTTTGTTGTACCACTTTGAGTTCATGGTATCACTTTGAGTTCATGGTACCACTTTGAGTTCATGGTATCACTTTGAGTTCATGGTACCACTTTGAGTTCATGGTACCACTTTGAGTTTGTTGTACCACTTTGAGTTCATGGTATCACTTTGAGTTCATGGTACCACTTTGAGTTCATGGTACCACTTTGAGTTCATGGTACCACTTTGAGTTTGTTGTACCACTTTGAGTTCATGGTACCACTTTGAGTTCATGGTACCACTTTGAGTTCATGGTACCGGTAACTTTGAGTTCATGGTACCACTTTGAGTTCATGGTATCACTTTGAGTTCATGGTACTATTTTGAGTTCATGGTATCACTTTGAGTTCATGGTATCACTTTGAGTTCATGGTACCACTTTGAGTTCATGGTACCACTTTGAGTTCATGGTATCACTTTGAGTTCATGGTACCACTTTGAGTTCATGGTATCACTTTGAGTTCATGGTACTACTTTGAGTTCATGGTACCACATTGTGTTTATAATACCACTTTGAGTTCATGGTACCAATTTTAGCTTATAGCACCACTTCGAGTTCATGGTACAACCTGGATGTTCATGGTAATCCTTTGTACTCAAGATGCCATTTTGTCCTTGTGGTACCACTCTGGGGCTCATGGTACAACGTCATGTCCATGGTGCCAGTTTCTGCTCATGGTACAACTTTGTGCTCACGATACAGCGTATGACATTGTGTTTATGATACCAAAGCTCATAATGGTTGAACTTCATGGTATCATTGTGTACTGGTTGTAACAATCTGTGACCATTTGTTTTTTATGTTATCTGACGCGGGACGGGTAACGAGATGCCCTAATCAAGGTCATCTCATTCATGCTTTATATATATATATATATATATATATATATATATATATATATATATATATATATATATATATGTATGTATGGGGATTGGGAAGAAAGAATACTTCCCACGCATTACCCGCTTGTCATAGAAGGCGACTAAAGGGGACGGGAGCGGGGGGCTAGAAACCCTCCCCTCCTTGTATTCTAACTTTCTAAAAGGGGTAACAGAAGGGGAGTGCTCATCCTCCTCGAAGGCTCAGATTGGGGTGTCCAAATGTGTGTGGATGTAACCAAGATGAGAAAAAAGGAGAGATAGGTAGTATGTTTGAGGAAAGGAACCTGGATGTTTTGGCTCTGAGTGAATCGATGCTTAAGGGTAAAGGGGAAGAGTGGTTTGGGAATGTTTTGGGAGCAAAGTCAGGGGTTGGTGAGAGGACAAGAGCAAATGAAGGAGTAGCACTACTCCTGAAACAGAAGTTGTGGGAGTATGTGATAGAGTGTAAGAAAGTAAACTCTAGATTGATATGGGTAAAACTGAGAGTAGAAGGAGAGAGATGGGTGATTATTGGTGCCTATGCACCTGGTTATGAAAAGAAAGATCATTAGAGGCAGGTGTTTTGGGAGCAGCTGAATGAGTGTATTAGTAGTTTTGATGAACGAGACCGGGTTACAGTGATGGGTGATTTGAATGCAAAGATGAGTGATGTGGCAGTTGAGGGAATAATTGGTGTACATGGGGTGTTCAGTATTGTAAATGGAAATGGTGAAGAGCTTGTAGATTTGTGTGATGAAATAGGACTAGTGATTCCGAATACCTGGTTTAAAAAGAGAGATATACATAGATATACGTATGTGAGTAGGAGAGATGGCCAGAGAGCGTTATTGGATTACGTGTTAATTGATAAACACGTAAAAGAGAGACTTTTAAATGTTAATGTGCTAAGAGGTGCAACTGGAGGATATCTGATCATCGTCTTGTGGAGGCGAAGATGAAGATTTGTAGAGGTTTTCAGAAAAAAAGAGAGAATGTTAGGGTGAAGAGAGTGGTGAGAGTAAGTGAGTTTGGGAAGGAGACTTATGTGAGGAAGTACCAGGAGAGACTGAGTGCAGAATGGAAAAAGGTGAGAGCAAAGAACTTAAGAGAGTGAGGGAGGAATGTGATGTATTTAGGGAAGCAGTGATGGCTTGCGCAAAAGATGCTTGTGACATGAGAAGCGTGGGAGGTGGGCAGATTAGAAAGGGTAGTGAGTGGTGGGATGAAGTAAGATTATTGGTGAAAGAGAATAGAGAGGCATTTGGACGATTTTTGCAGGGAAACAGTGCAAATGACTGGGAGATGTATAAAAGAAAGAGGCAGGAGGTCAAGAGAAAGGTGCGAGAGGTGAAAAAGAGGGCAAATGAGAGTTAGGGTGAGAGAGGATCATTAAATTTTAGTGAGAATAAAAAGACATTTTGGAAGGAGGTAAATAAAGTGCGTAAGACAAGAGAACAAATGGGAACATCGGTGAAGAGGGCTAATGGGGAGGCACTAACAAGAAGTGGTGATGTGAGTAGATGGAGAGAGTATTTTGAAGATTTGTTGAATGTGTTTGATGATTGATTGGCAGATATAGGGTGTTTTGGTGGAGGTGGTGTGATAAGTGAAAGGGTTAGGAAGAATGAATTGGCAAACAGAGAAGAGGTACTGAAAACTTTACGGAAGATAAAAGCCGGCAAGGCGGCTGGTTTGGATGGTATTGCAGTAGAATTTATCAAAAAAGGGGATGACTGTTATTGGCTAGATGGTAAGGATATTCCATGAATGTATGGCTCATGGTGAAGTGCCTGAGGATTAGCGGAATGCATGCATAGTGCTATTGTACAAAGGCAAAGGGGATAAAGGTGCGTGTTCAAATTACAAAGTTATAAGTTTGTTGAGTATTCCTGGGAAATTATACTTCAGGTTATTGATTGAGAGGGTGAAGGCATGTACCGAGCATCAGATTGGGGAAGAGCAATGTGGTTTTAGAAGTGGTAGAGGATGTGTGGATCAGGTGTTTGCTTTGAAGAATGGATGTGAGAAATACTTAGAAAAGCAAATGGATTTGTATGTAGCATTTATGGATCTGGAGAAGTCATATAATAGAGTTGATAGAGATACTCTGTGGAAGGTATTAAGAGTATATGGTGTGGGAGTCAAGTTGCTAGAAGCAGTAAAAAGTTTTTATCGAAGTTGTAAGGCATTTGTACGAGTAAGAAGAGAGGAAAGTGATTGGTTCACAGTGAATGTCGGTTTGCGGCAGGGGTGCGTGATGTCTCTATGGTTGTTTAATTTGTTTGTGGATGGGGTTGTTAGGGAGGTGAATGCAAGAGTTTTGGAGAGAGGGGCAAGTATGCAGTCTGTTGTGGATGAGAGAGCTTGGGAAGTGAGTCAGTTGTTGTTCTCTGATGATACAGCGCTGGTGGTTGATTTTGGTGAGAAACTGCAGAAGCTGGTGACTGAGTTTGGTAAAGTGTGTGAAAGAAGAAAGTTGAGGGTAAATGTGAATAAGAGCAAGGTTACTAGGTGCAGTAGGGTTGAGAGACAAGGTAAATGGGAGGTAAGTTTGAATGGAGAGAAACTGGAGGAAGTGAATTGTTTTAGATATCTGAGAGTGGGTTTGGCAGCGGATGGTACCATGGCAGCGGAAGTGAGTCACAGGATGGGGGAGGGGGCGATGGTTCTGGGAGCGTTGAAGAATGTATGAAAGGCGAGAACATTATCCCGGAAAGCAAAAATGGGTACGTTTGAGGGAATAGTGGTTCTAACAATGTCATATGGTTGCGAGGCGTGGGCAATAGATAGGGTTGTGTGGAGACGAGTGGATGTGTTGGAAATTAGGTGTTTGAGGACAATATGTGGTGTGAGGTGGTTTGATTGAGATGTGTGGTAATAAAAAGAGTGTGGTTGAGAGAGCAAAAGAGGGTGTATAGAAATGGTTTGGTCACATGGAGAGAATGAGTGAGGAAAGATTGACAAGGAGGTTATATGTGTCAGAGGTGGAGGGAACGAGGAGAAGTCGGAGACCAAACTGGAGGTGGGAGTGAAAAAAAGTTTGAGCGATCGGGGCCTGAACATGCAGGAGGGTAAAAAGCGTGCAAGGAATAGAGTGAATCGGAACGATGTGGTATACCTGGGTCGACGTTCTGTCAATGGATTGAACCAGGGAATGTGAAGTGTCTGGTGTATACCATGGAAAGTTTTGTAGGGCCTGGATGTGGAAAGGGAGCTGTGGTTTCGGTGCATTACATATGACTGCTTGAGACTGAGTGTGAGCGAATGTGGCCTTTGTTGTCTTTTCCTAGTGCTACCTCCCGCGCGTGCGGGAAGGGGGTGTCATTCCATGTGTGTGTTTGTGTGTGGAGGGGGGGGGGGACGGGAATGAATTAAGGCAGCAAGTATGAATTATGTACATGTGTATATATTCATATGTCTATGTATGTATATATATGTTTCCGTTGAAATGTAGAGGTATGTATATGTGCGTGTGTGGACGTGTATGTATATACATGTGTGTGTGTGTGTGTGGGTTGGGCCATTATTTCGTCTCTTTCCTTGCACTACCTCGCTAGCGCGGGAGACAGCGACAAAGTATGATAAACAAATATGAAATACAAAGATACAAAGAAGTATACATTTCCCTGCTACTGTAAGTAGAGCAGCTTTAGGTTGCAGAAGCTTTTAAAAAGATCCTTGGATAATGATGTAAAATATATATATATATATATATATATATATATATACATATATATATATATATATATATATATATATATATATATATATATATATATATATATATATATATATATATATTTTTTTTTTTTTTTTTTCAAACTTCGCCATTTCCCGCGTTAGCGAGGTAGCGTTAAGAACAGAGAACTGGGCCACTGAGGGAACATCCTCACCTGGCCCCCTTCTCTGTTCCTTCTTTTGGAAAATTAAAAAAAATTGAGAGGGGAGGATTTCCAGCCCCCCGCTCCCTCCCCTTTTAGTCGCCTTCTACGACACGCAGGGAATACGTGGGAAGTATTCTTTCTCCCCTATCCCCAGGGATATATATATATATATATATATATATATATATATATATATATATATATATATATATATATATATATATTCATATATATATATATATATGTATATATATATATTCATAAATATGTATATATATATATATGTATATATATATATATATATATATATATATATATATATATATATATATATATATATATATATATATATATATATATGGGAGCCTTGAAGAATGTGTGGATGTCGAGAACATTATCTCGGAAAGCAAAAATGGGTATGTTTAAAGGAATAGTGGTTCCAACAATGTTGTATGGTTGCGAGGCGTGGGCTATGGATAGAGTTGTTCGCAGGAGGGTGGATGTGCTGGAAATGAGATGTTTGAGGACAATGTGTGGTGTGAGGTGGTTTGATCGAGTAAGTAATGTAAGGGTAAGAGAGATGTGTGGAAATAAAAAGAGCGTGGTTGAGAGAGCAGAAGAGGGTGTTTTGAAATGGTTTGGGCACATGGAGAGAATGAGTAAGGAAAGATTGAGGAAAGAGGATATATGTGTCGGAGGCGGAGGGAACGAGGAGAAGTGGGAGACCAAATTGGAGGTGGAAAGATGGAGTGAAAAAGATTTTGAGTGATCGGGACCTGAACATGCAGGAAGGTGAAAGGCGGGCAAGAAATAGAGTGAATTGGATCGATGTGGTATACCGGGGTTGACGTGCTGTCAGTGGATTGAATCAGGGCATGTGAAGCGTCTGGGGTAAACCATGGAAAGTTGTGTAGGTATGTATATTTGAGTGTGTGGACGTATGTATATACATGTGTATGGGGGTGGGTTGGGCCATTTCTTTCGTCTGTTTCCTTGCGCTACCTCGCAAACGCAGGAGACAGCGACAAAGCAAAAAAAAAATATATATATATATATATGTATATATATATATATATGTATATACTACTTTAATTGCAAGTATCTAATTTATCGACCACCAACGAGGAGAGTATGAACAGCTGGTTGAAGTGCAGGCCGATTGCCTCGCCCGGGATTCGAACCCACACTCCTAGTATCACTTTACGTTCACGGCATGGAATTGTGTTCATGAAAGTCACTGTGTTCAAGGTGAACAGGGTTCGAACCTCTGTTCTTCCTGATCCCACCCTTTCTAGTCATGTCATCTCTTCTACTTCACCAAAGCTTTGCGGTCTATAGAGAATCGGATACAAAATCGAAAATCCTTCCTCTTTTTCTTCTGAGAACTTAAGAGTATCGTAGCGAGCCATCCAGGCCTGGGATGCGTGATGAAATCCTGGCGTACAGAGTCTTGGAATCTGTTGCACATCCTGTTTGTGATCGATAGTGGCGTTTTGGGGGTCAGTGATTGCCCAGGTTCTGGACCTGGGGATCTTAGTCAAACACAACATACTCGACTTCCTTGACTGCGATCTGGTGTGGATGGGTAGTGGCTATCATAACCATCTTCTTATCCCCCCCCTCTCCCTCTCTCTCTCTCTCTCTCTCTCTCTCTCTCTCTCTCTCTCTCTCTCTCTCTCTCCAGGATGCCCTTGGCAGTAGTGGACAAAGGCTAGTGTCTCCAGAGCAACAGACACAGCCTTTTAAAAAAGGTTCTCATTAAGGTACCGGCGACCTTTTACAGTCTGATAGAGTTTAATTGAGGTGACAGGACCTGTGACCTTTGCTGTCTTGGGTAGCGTAAGCTCTGGGGGAGGGAATTCGCGAGACCTTATCGAAGTGAGAGGCACGTATTCTTAATTGGAGGGAGTCTCGAAGTAGTAAGGCACACAGTGTGTATAGGTCAGGCAGATAACAGAAAACCTGCTGAGTTGCAGCGGGAGGTGGAAAGTGCTTGTGGCCCTAGCACACTGGGAGTTCTGGCTGAAGGACTCTCTAGGTGACTATTGTAGGCTCATTTGAAGGTTTTGGAGGCCGGGCATCTCCAAACACCTCTGCTTGGGTGAGATAGTGTTACTCCCCCAACCCCTCTTTTTTTTTTTTTTTTCTTAAGATGGACTGTGTTAGGATTGGATGAATGACTGTCTGAGGAGCTGCACAAAGTGTCTATACTGGAAGAAATGCGACATTTGGAAGCTGTACGTAAGATAAGGGTGAGAGGGGCAAACTATAGTTAAGATAAGGGTGAGAGGGGCGAACTATAGTTAAGATAAGGGTGAGAGGGACGAACTATAGTTAAGATAAGGGTAAGAGGGACGAGTTGCAATTAAGACAAGGGTAAGTGGGACGGACTAAGACAAGGGATGAATGGAACGAACTAAGACACAGCGTGAAAGATGGAACGAACTGGATGAATGGTCCTTTTGAAGACTAGAGTGAGGGATACGAAGCCAGGGTCCTGGATCTGGTGTTCCGGCCGAAGACAATGATTACCCGACGTCCACCAGGAGGGGAGGGACGGTCGTGTTTGCTCTGCATACCTACGACGGCTGAACCCAATAGCTCCTGGCTTAGGTCGTCAAGAGGAGGAGGAAGAGGAGGACTTGGAACATCCATCTAGATGCAGAAGAGATGGAGGAGAAGGAGGAAGAGAAGGATCTGCAACATCCATCTAGATGCAGAAGAGATGGAGGAGTAGGAGGAGGAGAAAGAGGAGGAAGAGGAGGAAGGAAAGCTTCAACGGTGGTCTAGATGCAGGAGTCACATGGCTAGCGCTGAAGTAGCGATCCTGGTCAACCCTGGACGGGCCTAGCTAGCATAGCTGAAAGTGGATCTCCTCTCTCGCTCAAGAGAACCTGAGAGATCTGGTTTTAGCCACAGTGGGTAATGCATGACGACTGTGCATGACCACTGTGTGTGTACCTGGGAACACGAGATCGGCCCGGCTGCTCAGTATCTTTTTTTAAGTGGGTAACAACCTCGTCAATAGTGAACGTTCCTTATAATAGTGGTTATCTTTTCTTTGATGGGATGGTGAGGTCTCTTGCTGTATGATGGTTCACTACTGTTTTATGGGAAGGATAGAGCGTGGGAAGGGAGTGATAGTTAGTACTATAGTAGAGGTTAGCGTTCCTTATGTAACTATGTCGTTTCTTCTAAGACTGGTTACATTTTGTTGAAAGTTTCACCAACCCTTCAGCATGACCTGACATTTGTTGCCGTGGGAATGACTTCCTTTATCATCATTATCATTATTATCATCATCATCATTATCATTACTGTCATTAGTTAACGTCCATATATCTCTCATTTCTCTTTCCTAAGCAACTTAACTTCCTCAATTCCACCACTCACTGCCCTTTCTCACTCGCATGACGCACGGTGGATTGTATTCTCTCTTGTGATTTTAGGTGATCACGTGAGCTACGTGTTGTCAAGTGTCAAGCGAAAGACTGAGACAAGAAGGAATGTGTTTACAATATTCCCTAGTCACCTGTTATATATCCCCTCTCTTGCCCTTTCCATTTGATGTGATCCACGGACGTATTCCTTTCCCTCCTTTCCCACATCCGTCCGTCCATGTCCCTCGCTCCCTTCCTCCCACGAACTCTGAGCCCCACCCACCTGCTCCACCCCCTAACTTGGCATCACCGATAGGAATTGTGAAACAGAATCGTCGCTATGTATCCAGAGGTGTGGGCTTCTGTGCCGCGTGGCTCGCTCACTGCCACAGAATGACTAACTCCCCTGAGGGTAGTCATGGGCAGGAATGAAGTGCGATTCGACTCGAAATAAGAGAATTGGTAGACGAGCAGCTGGACGGAAATACACTTGAATTCAGAACCCCAGACGAAGGTCAAGACGTAAGAGAGACAGTCTCACATCAGCTTCGACACACCACCAGACACCGTATGCCGACAGCTTCGTCAGGAGAGATAGATGTTGCAAAACCAGAGGGACGTTCTTGTATATGCTGGACTTTTCCGACCCGCAGCGACCTTAGAGATGACTTCCTCGACCCGTAATAGGGTGTGTGCGGAGCCTGGGTGCACACACACACACACACACACACACACACACACACACACACACACACACCTTGCAGGACAAACTACCCGGAAATCACCTTCGTTACCATCAGGAGTCTTGGTGGTTTGGACGACACTGGTGGAGGGCGGCGCCGTTGTCTCTCAAGTGGTGATTAGCTGGCCGGTTGGCGGGAGGGGACGGACTTTGGGACGGTAGGGATAGGGACGGGGTCTGGCCTTCCCCTTGACTCTTCCCAGACATACAGACAACAAATCATGTTGCTAAGGTGATGACACGTGCGGCGCGTGTGTGTATATGTGGGTGTGTGTGTGGTGCTGTATTGATGTCGTCCTCCTGGTGCGATATCGATGCTGCTGTTAGCACTGTTGATGCTGCTGTTAGCACTATTGATGCTGCTACTGATGCTTCTCGTGTTATTGCTGTTGCTATGAATACCGTTGCTTGATATTGCTAATTGATGTTGCTGCTGTTGCTATGGATGCTGCTGTTGCTGCTGTTGCTATGGATTCTGCTGTTGCTGCTGTTGCTATGGATGCTGCTGTTGCTGCTGTTGCTATGGATTCTGCTGTTGGCACCGATGCTAATTGATGCTGCTGTTGGTACAGATCCTGCTGTTGCTGTGGATGCCGCTGTTGCAAGTGATGCAGTTGACAGAGGCTAGGTGCCAATCAATCATGAGTGAGAGGAGTAAAGTGCCAATCCTTCACCTGTGTCAAAGACGAGGTACCTATCCTTTATTAGTGGCAGAGCCAAATTACCAATCCTTCTTTGGTGAGAAGAGGCACCACTCCTCCAGCTGTGAGGGTAAACATACTTCAGAGCCTTAGTAAGACGGGCAAGTCGTCAGTCTCTCCGTGTTGTGTGATGTAACTTGTGTGGCAATTGCAGTAACACGACCCTTCCTGGGGAACTGTGGTTTGATCCTTCGTAAAGGGACCGAGTGTAAGCCCATTTGCTCTGTGCATCATCAAGGGTGTTTCTCTCTCTCTCTCTTTCTTTGTCTCAATATAGTGTCTTTTCTACAGCCTTGTGAATGAATCAGACGTCATTCTTTACATGTTTTCTATGGCATACATTACCTTATGATTTACTTCTAGAGGATCGCCAGCACACAACACTCTGACGTGACAAGAGACTGATGAAAGATGTATGGGACTTTGAGAGACCTTGACCCTGGCCTTGGAGGCCAGACACTAAGTCATGGTATTGACCACAAGGAGAGGGGAAAAAGTTACTTGGCTTTCCATCTTACAGTGAAAATCATCTTCCTTATTTTTCGTCTTTTTTTTTCATCTTTTAAAGTATCTCGGTCAACAGGGCTTTAACCCAAGCACAGGATTGTCATATATACCGGCCGTGCACCACGCCACATTTGACTCATTTGGTCACCCAGATACACGAAATGGGTTTTGTCCCCTGAGCCCCCTGGTGAGCTAACTTATATGAACCTTTGAGTACTCTGGACTCATGCCTCGAAAAGGTCACCTTAAACTGTTATATATGATGACTTTACCCCCAAGTGATAATCCAGGCCCTGGGAGTATGATGATATACCTCAGTGTGATAGAAAAATATAATCCTGACGAAGGAGAACTTTTCATAACACTCATCAGTCGACTGATGTTGGCCTTCGTCAGTAGTAGTTCCTTCCAGAGCCTCTAAGTCCTATGTAGTGGCTCCTTGATCGTGTCCCTGAACCTGATGACAAATGCTGTGGTACTTGGGAGGACCATTCTGATGAACAGCATCGACTACAGCCACGGAATACGATGACTACAGCTTCTTCTGTCTGTTGCTCACGCATTTTGCCAAAAAGGGAAGGCTAGTGCATAGTGCTCACCACTGGAAAATAGATTCACGAAGAATGAATTTCGTGAGTTAGGTGTTGTCAAGTGTTATGTATGGCAAAGAGAGATTGTATGTTTGTGCGGAGAATGCTAGCATAGGAGAGATGACTTGAGCTTCCTATACCTGTTCTTACGACAACAGCGACCCTCCCTTCTCGCCTCGCCTCGCCACACACCACCACAGCTCCAAGTCACCGAGGCTGAAGCAGCTGACAGCTGTCGCCAGTAACCTTTACCCACTAATTCCTTCGCTAGTCACCTAGTCAGTATCAGAGCAGACTTAGTCATTTATTCATCTTAACGAACCCGTCCCGAGCAAGACATTCAGAGAAGGCTGGACCTCCAGGCGGGTCTCTAGGTTGGTGAAGGTCAGGTCAGTTCGTGGCATTATCAGAGGGCCACTGGTATAGTGCTGGTGACACTATTCATGACCCTAATGTCAGATGCCACGATTCAAACACGATTTGCTGTCCTGGAGAAATTCATGAGTTGCATCCTAGCATTTGTGAGTGAACTGTTGACGATATTCTTACATTCTTCTAGGAAAACTTTTCCAAAAGAAGGAACAGAGAAGGAGGCCAAGTGAGTATTTTCCCTCACATACTCACAGATTCCTCCACCCTCAATAAACAAATCACTGTCAAATACATACATACCGGAATGACCCGACTAGATAAGCAATTAGTCGCCCTCCCAACTCAGTCTTAAACGTCACCCTACCAGACATACACCCACCTGAAACCACACTCCCCAGACATAAACGAGTAACACTTTCTCGTCTATGCTCTGGATATCACCCTTCCCTACAACACTACGAGCACCAGTTCAACATATCTCAGGACTTTTCACGCCCACGATGCAACTTCTGCCATAGGTCGATGAAATACCTTTTCCTTGCTAATACAGAGCGTCAGCGTCGGTGCTTCCATCTCGAGATCCGTGAATCATGAAATGGTTACGAGGAAGGTACTGTTTTAAGGTCATTGTCTGTCACACAGATGGGCCGGGATATACCCTAGCCAAAGCCACATACCCACTTCATTAACTAGCCGTCAAGGAAGGATGAACTTATGGGTTGACTGCAGACCGAATATCGCGACTACGACTCGAACCCAGCCGCTACCACAAGGAAGTCCATATGGGAAATGTTATGTCTTGCGAACAGTACTGAATCAATAGAGGGCTGTCATAGGCGTGGTGTAAGAGACAGCAGGTGAGGAGGGGTGTTGGTTGTGTCCTACAAAAGGGAGAGAGACTGTGGAAATGTATATGGTTCGTTGGCTGAAGGAACTTATGAAAGGTGGGCAAAATGCTGGCATATTCAGGGAAGTGATAAGGGAGAATGTGAAGGAGGAGGAGTGTGTAGTTTACCATATTGGATGAATAAGAAACATGGGTGGGGATGCTGCATGAGTATAGGTGCAGCATGACTGGAGGTGCAGCATGATTGGGGGTGTAGTATGAGTTGAGAAGCAGCATGAGTGGAGGTGCAGCATGAGTTGAGGTGCAGCATGAGATGAGGTGCAGCATGATTGGGGTTGTAGCATGAGTTGAGGTGCAGCATGAGTGGAGGTGCAGCATGAGTGGAGGTGCAGCATGATTGGGGGTGTAGCATGAGTTGAGGTGCAGCATGAGTGGAGGTGCAGCTTGAGTGAAGGTGCTGAATGAGTGGAGGTGCAGTATGAGTGGAGGTGCAGCATGAGTTGAGGTGCAGCATGAGTGGAGGTGCAGCATGAGTTGAGGTGCAGCATGAGTGGAGGTGCAGCATGAGTTGAGGTGCAGCATTAGTGGAGGTGCAGCATGAGTGGAGGTGCCGCATGAGTGGAGGCGCTGCATGAGTGAAGGTGCAGCATGAGTGGAGGTGCAGCATTAATGGAGGTGCAGCATGAGTGGAGGTGCAGCATCAATGGAGGTGCAGCATGAATGGAGGTGCAGCATGAGTGGAGGCGCTGCATGAGTGAAGGTGCAGCATGAGTGGACGTGCAGCATGAGTGGAGGTGCATCATGAGTGGAGGTGCAACATGTGTGGAGAGGCAGCATGAGTGGATGTGCAGCATGAGTGGAGGTGCAGCATGAGTGGAGGTGCAGCATGAGTGGAGGTGCTGCATGGGTGGAGGTGCTGCATGAGTGGAGGTGCAGCATGGGTGGAAGTGCAGCATTGGTGGAGAGGCAGCATGAGCGAAGGTGCAGCATAAGTGGAGGTGCAGCATGAGTGGAGGTGCAGCATGAGTGGAGGTGCAGCATGATTTGGGGTGTAGCATGAGTGGAGGCACAGCATGAGTGTAGGTGCAGCATGAGTGTAGGTGCAGCATGAGTGAAGGTGCAGCATGGGTGAAGATGCACCATGATTGGGGATGTAGCATGAGTGGAGGTGCAGCATGATTGGAGGTGCAACATGAGTGGAGGTGCTGCATGGGTGGAGATGCAGCATGAGTGGAGGTGCAACATGAGTAGAGGTGCAGCATGAGTGGAGGTGCAACATGAGTGGAGGTGCTGCATGGGTGGAGGCGCAGCATGAGTGGAGGTGCAACATGAGTGGAGGTGCAGCATGAGTGGAGGTGCAGCATGAGTGGAGGTGCTGCATGAGTGGAGGTGCAGCATGAGTGGAGGTGCAGCATGAGTGGAGGTGCAACATGAGTAGAGGTGCAGCATGAGTGGAGGTGCAACATGAGTGGAGGTGCAGCATGAGTGGAGGTGCAGCATGAGTGGAGGTGCAGCATGAGTGGAGGTGCAACATGAGTGGAGGTGCAACATGAGTGGAGGTGCAGCATGAGTGGAGGTGCAGCATGAGTGGAGGTGCAGCATGAGTGGAGGTGCAGCATGGGAGGAGAGGCAGCATGCGTGGAGGTGCAACGTATGGCTAAATCTAATGACCGTCTGGTCTATGCTGGTGGGAAGAATGAAACGACGAAGGCGAAGAGGAAATATGAGGAAGACAGCGAATCAGGTGGAGATGATGGAGGAGGGGTATTAGTGTGAGGCAGATCTTCACACGAAAGAGGGAGGCCGAGGAAGACTCATAGGTGCCCCGCGTGCGAGAAATAGCCGTTTAGATATACACAGATGCGTCTCGTGTCCTCACACGGCGGTCTTGAACGCCCGACGCGATATATGGTCGACCACGATCGATGGATGGTTGAAGTGTTGTCTCGTGTTCCACAGACAAGGAGGAGGACTTGCGCCAGGCTCTCACCCAGGTGCCCGGCGCCACCATAACCACATCATAATAACAGCATCACCTCTCTCTCTCTCTCTCTCTCTCTCTCTCTCTCTCTCTCTCTCTCTCTCTCTCTCTCTCTCTCTCTCTCTCTCTCTCTTTCCTTTCCCCTTGACCTTCGCTGCAGATACAACCGATCACTTCCGCCTCAGCTCCAGTGTCCCCCCCCCCGCCACCTCCCCTTCTTCACTAATATCACTCCGGACGTCAAACATTAGCGGACGGACGGACGGACGAGACGGGATGGACGAGCCTACGGGACGGACGGACGGACGGAAGGACGGGACAGGCGGACGGACGGGATGGACGGACGGACAAGACGGGACGGACGGACGGACGGACGGACGAAGGGACGGAGAGACGGACGGACGGGATAGACGGAGGGACGGAGGGACGGACGGACGTGACGGACGGACGAGACGGACGGAGGGAAGGACGGAGGGACGGACGAACGGACGGGACAAGACGGGACAGGACGGGCAGTCTTCGTTCTTGAAATCCTGGGGACGTTATTTCTCTCAGTGACCCATAAATCAGCGTGTGGCTTTCCCCTTCTTTTTTATCCCAGTCTTATCCCATTGTCTTTCGGGTCAATTTCTGTCCCATTGTCATCCCGGGATCCGTTCCCCCTTCCCCCGGAGGGAGGGGGGTAATGGGGGGGGGGGGTCTAGGGAGGGGAGGGATCGTATAATGACGTTGGCCTCCCTCGTTTTCTTTTCGTTTTCTATCATCGGATCACGTGATGGCAACACACTCCCCCCCCCCCCCCCCCCACGCCACCACACCCCGTTAACCTTGACACACATATAGTCTGGATCTCATACTTTCCCCGCCGCGTTTTGTTGCGTTCCTCCGCGTTGGAGGTTTCCTCCCAGAGACCTGGCTGTCTCCCTGGCGGGGTTGTGGCTCAGTGAGCCTAAGTCCGCTTGATCAAGAAGGTCGTCGCCCACTGGCTGGCTACTTCACTCCACCTCGGAAACGTTACCACTGGGAAAATATATATATAAAGCCAGCTCTCGCTCTTACGATGAGGTGCTGGTTGTGTTTACATGTACATTGCAGTGTTTATCACGATTCTGTCTCTCTCTCTCTCTCTCTCTCTCTCTCTCTCTCTCTCTCTCTCTCTCTCTCTCTCTCTCTCTCTCCATCTATCTATCTATCTATCTATCTATCCATCTCGGGGCCCCATATATATATATATATATATATATATATATATATATATATATATATATATATATATATATATATATATATATATACTCTGTCGCTGTCTCCTGCGCTAGCGAGGTAGCGCAAGGAAGCAGACGAGAGAATGGCCCAACCCACCCACATATACATGTATATACATACATGTCCACGCACGCACATATACATACCTATACATTTCAACGTATACATATATTGATATACATACACAGACATATACATATATACACATGTACATAATTCATACTTGCTGCCTTTATTCATTCTCGTCGCCACCTCGCCACACATGAAATGACAAACCCCCTCCCCCTGCACGCGCGCGAGGTAGCGCTAGGAAAAGACAACAAAGGCAACATTCGTTCACACTCAGTCTCTAGCTGTCATGTATAATGCACCGAAACCAATAGGTCACAGTGGTGTGCGTGATCTAGAATTTGTTGGTAACCACAAGGAAAGCGAAACACGATAAGTTTCCAAGTGCACTTTCGTGTAATAATCACTATATGATCATTGCACGAAAGTGCACTTGTGGCTTATCGTGCTTCACTTTCCTAGCAGTATAAACACTATGTACTAATCTTACGTATACACACACACACACACACACACACACACACACACACACACGCATACATAAACAAACACCTCAACTTACTCCCCTTTCATCAACCAGCTTGTAAGGGGAGTGGGGATGAGCACCTGTGTGTGGCTGTGAGCCAGTTGCAACCCACCACCCCCAACCTGTCCCGGAGTTCGAACCTCGGCCTGTTATAGTTGTGGGTCTCAACTCTAACCTCAGCACCACCACAGAGGCTCCTCTGTGTGTGTGTGAATATAAAGGTGTAGATACCATTCAGTTTTCACTATCACCTCGCCCTTAGTTATCTCCCGTCGTCAACTCGTATTCCAAACATTCTAGAATTATATTTCTTTCCTATAATGTCGCCAGACACAGACAAAAGCACCTCCTACCCCCCCCCCCCCCATTTGAAACCAAGCCTTGGACAACATATATAAAGAATTTATCAGATGTGATCGGTAATAAAGAGATAATAAAGGAAGAAATAATCTGGAGGGGAGTTTTCGAGGACGTGTAAAAGAAGAATATGCCCCCGTTTTTCTTTTTCTTTTTCTTGAAGAAAACGGGCAGGTCATGTCAAACGGTATGGACGCCACTTTGAGCTCCTGTCAAGATGTATACATGACAGTCTGGGGTCAGGTCAAGGTTCAGGATACTCCCTGTTGACCTGAAATGCCATTGGCTAGTGTTATCAGCCTTTGGTCACTGGATCATAAGGTTGACCCTCAAGGTTTGGTCCTGTGGTACGCATTTGGCTGCTGCTGCTTCCCATAGTTTCTATGTTGAGGTCAGCCACTCGAGGATTGATCGTTATGATAACCCTCCTCCTTGCCTCGAATAGCTGAGCTGTGGAATGCTCTTCCGTCTTCTTATATCTTTTCCTCCTTCAAGCGTCACGCTTTAAAGGTGTTGACATAGACGAGATGCTGTGTTTGAATGGTCGTTGAAAATGGCTCATATGTTTATATCTTTCAAATCTGGTTCCATTTCTCTGTTTATGAGAGACAGTTTTTGTATGTCTCTGTAGCCTCAGCAAACGAAGGATCTAAAACTATATGGCCTAGGTGTTCATCTAGCAGCGCGTCTATCTAATTGCTTTCGTTATTTTGTTTTAATGTAGGAAAAACCAGTTCGGATTAACAAAAGTTTGAGTATTTCACGTGAATTACCGGGTGTAGAAATACCAATTTAGTGTCCACATAAATACACTGGTGAGGCCGAGTGGATTCTGTAGTTGAGCCAGAGGGCGCGGTGGGTGGGGAGTTGCCCTCTGTTCTAACTATCCTGTTTCTACTGCTATAGTCCCACATATAAACAGGATTACTATGGAACTTCAGCCTTACGCTGTGTCACATTAGCGATGTTAATCACCCAAGCCTCCCTTCCCTTCCACTGGTCAAGTCAATAAGTTTGTCACGATCTCAGATAGATGGCGTTCTGATCTCACGCCGCCGGCGCCTTAAATCTCTTGGACGGGTGAACCTCAGCCTCATTTTCTTTCATGAGACTATAACTATTACTGTCATGGTAGAAATCGTCATGATTTTTCTAGACTTCTACGAAGCATACCTTGATGCTCAGCAGGAACTTACCCACATTCCCAGTTCTAGTGTAATCTCAGCCTCTCTGTCCTTCCTCTGAGAGCTCTTCCCCCTGACATGGTAAGGATCCAATCTAGGACGAGAACAGCTAGGTATAAAGTACCAGACACCTTGGCAGGCTAATTGGACCTGTCATTGATTGGCCATGTCCCCCCGTGGCCCATGGCCAAACCTGGTTTAAACTCAGGGCCGAGTCACAAGCTGTCGGCTGGCTAGGCCTGTTAGTAAGGGCAACTTGAGGGCCCCTAATCAGGGCCATCTCATTAACGCTATATCGACCAAATCCTAAGGGAGGATGAACAGCTGGGTTGACTGTGTACCGACTGCAGCAAACAAGAACTATAAACTATACAAACTTTCCTAAATTATTAACCATCTTTTCATACGTTTGATCAATACAGTCAATATAATCTATTTATTTCCCCGACGATTGCTCATTGATAATTACAGGGACTCTTTTTAAATATCGCGCCGGTTGATTACCGACTGAAAATGATAAATTCAACTCAAATTCATGTGACAAAATCATTAGCTTCTGGGTCTAGGCTTTAGAGTAATTCTGGTACCCCGACCATGGAACAATGAGCTTCAGTATTACAGTGTCTAAGAGTCCTAGGGATATAGTGAACAGGGAGGGGATGTGTGAGGCGTTGATCGTCCTGTCGCCAAGGAACTGTGGTGGATAATCAGTCGCAGCCATATCCCAGGCGGGAGAAGGAGTGATGTTGACGGGAGGTGGCTATGTGATTGGATATTAGAATACGAAAATTGGGTGTATTGATGATACCGTTTTCTTCGAAGTGATAATTCACACAAGAAATATATATGAATACATTGATTGCAAGTGATGACTTATTAGATGTACTGATATCCTCGTCAGGCATCAATAACACATTGATGTACTGATATGTCTTCTTAAATCATCGATAGCCTCATAAAATATCATTCTCGCTCATTCTCTCACACAGTGGTCTAACTAATTCAAACGAAGACGAACAGTCTAGTTATAATTAGGTCTGCTGGTGATTAGAGAAGTTTAAGTAAGAAATCATTGATTAAGAGGTTGTTAATTAAAGACATCGTGTCTGAACAGTTGCCTGATATAGCGCAAGTATTTCACTGATGAGACAGGGAGGCGTATCTGCTCCAAAGCATACGTGACTTAATGAAAATCTCCCAAAGTGCAAAAACTGGTATGATATACGATAGGATGGAGCAAAACACCTTGTCAGTTCTGGCAGAACAGCAGACCAACTTTAGAATTCAGCGGTTTAACTAATTCGTTCCTTCTTTCCTTCTGTCTCCATATTAGCTTTCTTCCCTGAAGGTAATCCATAACAACCAGACGAGTTATTTAAGGATGTCTCAAGGCTCATTAGAAGGTAATTACCACTGTTGATATTATCCTGTGTCGAAGACGTGTTAATATTACCCTGCGTCAGGGACGTGTTAATATTACCCTGCGTCAGGGACGTGTTAATATTACCCTGCGTCAGGGACGTGTTAATATTACCCTGCGTCAGAGACGTGTTAATATTACCCTGCGTCGGAGATGTGTTAATATTACCCTGCGTCAGGGACGAGTTAATATTACCCTGCGTCAGGGACGTGTTAATATTACCCTGCGTCGGAGACGTGTTTATATTACCCAGCGTCGAAGACAGGCTGACCCACAAAGACATAGTCTTCAACTCCATATAACAGATATGGATCCAGCTGTATCGAGTCTAGGATGATTGAATAGGGAGAATTGAAACCCTTGACAACAGTCCACCTTTGTTTCCTCCTTTTCGACAAAATGATCGAATCACTTCCATCCCCCCAATCCCCTTCACGCGCAGCGTTGTTCTAGGCATAGCTAGGTTTGGTTAGGTTAGGTTAGATCACAGACTTAATCTCATCTAACCTAGCCAACCTAACTTAACCTAATCTAACCTCGTTTAATGTAACATAGCCCTTACTTAGCCCAGCTTAAACAAACCTCACAAGAGACATTTACATAAACTTTGAGCACACGTAATCGGTGTAGAACTCTGTACATGGATAAGAGACTGGCTAGACGTAACAAGTGGTGTGCCACAGGGGTCGGTCCTAGGTCCATTTCTTTTCATGATATACATTAATGACCTAGAACTCAGTCTCGTATCTAAGATCTCCAAATTTGCTGACGATACTAAACTCCGAGGTAGAGCTGTAAACAGGCGGGACTGCGAAATGATTCAAAGAAATCTTAATTCACTAGCAGAGTGGTCAGACAGATGGCAAATGAAGTTTAATGTAGACAAGTATAAAGTTTTGCAGTTTGGAGACAAGAATATACATTACGACAACTAACTGTTCAGAAACTCTTTAGCTAAAGTAAATGAAGAAAAGGACCTTAGAGTTGTCATTAGCAACAATCTGAAGTACACTAAACAGTGTCAAGCAGCAAGTGAAATACTGGAACATAGATTACAAGACACCAGAAACAACTCTCACTTTATAATTCTCTAGTAAGACCAAACTTTGAATATGCAGTCCAGATTTTGTCCCCAAATTATACAGAAGGCGAGGTAAAATTAGAGCAGGTACAAAGAAGCGCGACAAAACTGATCCCATCCCTGAGAAATCTGGCATACTGATCAAGCTATAATCATTGGAGCTCCTCTCCCTTAAAAAACGTAGATTTCAAGGCAACTTAATTGAAGTGTTTAAAATTCTGAACAAATTCAGTAAAGTAAATCACGAACTTCATTTCGAAATACAAGAAAATACGGCTTCCAGGACAAATGGAATAAAACTCAGTGCCAAAAGATTCAGTACGGACGTGGGAGAAAGCTCCTTTTCCTGTAGGAGTGTTTAACACTAGAATAAGTTACCGTCAGACGTATTGAATGCTAATACTATAAATACCTTCAAAAGTCATTTAGAAAAATATTCTGTAAATTCAGGCATACTCTGAGAAAAACGAAAGAAAAAACTGTGAAAACGAAGCGGTAATGGGGACACTGGAAGGCAAATGTGCAGCAACGGGAAATCGTTGATGACTTAAGTCACTACAGAGGGGAATTACATTTTCTTGTCAAGTTAAACTCGTTCATTTTTTATCAGACAATTCAGTCGTGGGCCAATCAGGCTTCGTTTTGTCTGTTATTCTCATGTAAATTTATGTAAACGTAATCTAATGTAATTCAATCAATCGTAACCTAGCCTAGTATAACCTAACGTACCCTTAACTAACCTAACCTAACCCAACCTAGCTTCAAAAAACGTTGGGAGGTGGGTGGAAGGGGAATCTTTACGTGATCCAAACAATCTGTCTTTTATGTAGTGTCGTATATTTTCGCTACGGTTTTACCACAGTAGAGAATAAAGAGGATAATTGCCAGAGAGTTACCAGACGACGCCTGGACAGACGCGCGACCCCAGAACGAAAGGCATAAAGATGACTTCGCTCCGTAGCAGCGGCAGCCATCGATCTGCTGCTATATGCGTCCCAAAAGCTCCTCCCGTCCTACTGTTGGAGGGCTTGGCCGTACTGAGCCTCATGCCCTTGCCACAGGGCCTTCGTGCATTGCCACACATACACACACACACACACACACACACACACACACACACACACACAAACAAGCACTGCCTTTCGCGATTCCCACAGATGTTTCATTCTCTTGTCTAGCTGACCTTGCGAAAGGCACCGTCGTGATGTTTATCAACCCTCTGTGTGATACGACCACATCTTGGGTCCTCTGGTCCAGCCATATTTCACTCATTATTTCTCTCGTATCACATCAATCTTTTTCTTGCCATTCTATTTTCTTCCTTTTGGCTTGCACACTTGACCTTAGTGATCCCCCGGTGTTTGCGGCTCTGCCGTCGACTTCCGACGCTGTATCGTGTGTCTACAGCAACGCCCCACTTGATCAGTCCCACAATATATCATTCCTCCACCAGTTCTTATCAAGATAGAGACATTAGCTTAACACCACCACATCTATATGTACAATCGATAATCATGACACATAACACATCCTTGTACACCCTCATCATAACCTCAGCAGTCATCCTCAGCAACAGTCATTAATATATAACACATGATCTGTTCTTAAGGAATCCATCCTCGGCCTCTAAACTCCTCTCCTTCCGCATCAATCACAACACACACACACACAAACACACACACACACACGCAACCACGAGGACCCTGGATGATATAAGGCCTGGCTGGCGTATCTTTATCAACACTAGCGTCCCACAATCTTTATCACCTCCCATTAAACCATATTCAAACCAATGGTCACTAGTGCTAACCGCTACACAACCGAGGCAGCCAACCTCAATTCCTCTACAATTTCCCCTCCAACCTGCATACATATACCATGTTCCAATCATGCAAATCACTCTTAGCAAAACCACCTCTCTTAACTATTCTGTTCTTCTGTCTTCACCAGCTGGCATTCTCCTCTGTAATTCCTCGTCCAGGAATCTTTCAACGTCTTCTATCATCCACGTGTCTACACTTATCATGACTCGCCCTCGCTCAGATTAAGTTAGGGTACCAGCAGCTACTCAGGATGAGTGAACTGGGCCGCATCGCTTCTAAAACGCACGTAACATTCCACATCAATCACCATGGCTGGTGTGTGAGGTCGAAGTCCAAGGTCACGTATTTACAGCTCACGGTATTACAGTAGACTCCAGCCAACGTTGTCCCTGTCATGTAGACTTGTTGACGTAAATCTCTTTGGCAATGGATCTTTCGCCGTAGCCCCGTCAGCAGTTTTGTACTTCCGTGGTGTAGCTTTGCCGACCATGATGCATTCGTGGGCCGCCCAAGGTCGCGTCCGCATAGGTTCGAGTCCTGGTTGCAGCAGTCGGTCCACAGGACACCCTAGTTGTTCATCCTCACATAAGCGTTAGTCGATAGATTGGGACCCTGGCTTAGGCTAGGGCATATATATATATATATATATATATATATATATATATATATATATATATATATATATATATTTTTTTTTTTTTTTTTTTTTACTTTGTCGCTGTCTCCCGCGTTTGCGAGGTAGCGCAAGGAAACAGACGAAAGAAATGGCCCAACCCCCACCCCCCATACACATGTACATACACACGTCCACACGCGCAAATATACATACCTACACAGCTTTCCATGGTTTACCCCAGACGCTTCACATGCCCTGATTCAATCCACTGACAGCACGTCAACCCCTGTATACCACATCGCTCCAATTCACTCTATTCCTTGCCCTCCTTTCACCCTCCTGCATGTTCAGGCCCCGATCACACAAAATCTTTTTCACTCCATCTTTCCACCTCCAATTTGGTCTCCCTCTTCTCCTCGTTCCCTCCACCTCCGACACATATATCCTCTTGGTCAATCTTTCCTCACTCATTCTCTCCATGTGCCCAAACCATTTCAAAACACCCTCTTCTGCTCTCTCAACCACGCTCTTTTTATTTCCACACATCTCTCTTACCCTTACGTTACTTACTCGATCAAACCACCTCACACCACACATTTTCCTCAAACATCTCATTTCCAGCACATCCATCCTCCTGCGCACATCTCTATCCATAGCCCACGCCTCGCAACCATACAACATTGCTGGAACCACTATTCCTTCAAACATACCCATTTTTGCTTTCCGAGATAATGTTCTCGACTTCCACACATTCTTCAAGGCTCCCAGAATTTTCGCCCCCTCCCCCACCCTATGATCCACTTCCGCTTCCATGGTTCCATCCGCTGCCAGATCCACTCCCAGATATCTAAAACACTTCACTTCCTCCAGTTTTTCTCCATTCAAACTCACCTCCCAATTGACTTGACCCTCAACCCTACTGTACCTAATAACCTTGCTCTTATTCACATTTACTCTTAACTTTCTTCTTTCACACACTCTACCAAACTCAGTCACCAGCTTCTGCAGTTTCTCACATGAATCAGCCACCAGCGCTGTATCATCAGCGAACAACAACTGACTCACTTCCCAAGCTCTCTCATCCCCAACAGACTTCATACTTGCCCCTCTTTCCAAAACTCTTGCATTCACCTCCCTAACAACCCCATCCATAAACAAATTAAGCAACCATGGAGACATCACACACCCCTGCCGCAAACCTACATTCACTGAGAACCAATCACCAATATATATATATATATATATATATATATATATATATATATATATATATATATATATATATATATATATTCATTTATTCATTTATTTATCTATTATATTTTGTCACTGTCTCCCGCGTTAGCGAGGTAGCGCAGGGAAGCAGACGAAAGAATAGCCCAACCCACCCAAATACACATGTATATACATACACGTCTACACACGCACTTATACATACCTATACATCTCAACTTATATATATATATATATATATATATATATATATATATATATATATATATATATATATATATATATATATATATATATATATTTATACTAATCGCCATTTCCCGCATTAGCGAGGTAGCGTTAAGAACAGAGGAGGAGGACTGGGCCTTTGAAGGAATATCCTCACCTGGCCCCCTTCTCTGTTTCTTCTTTTGGAAAAAAAAAAAGGGAGGGGAGGATTTCCAGCCTTCCGCTCCCTCCCCTTTTAGTCGCCTTCTACGACACGCAGGGAATGCGTGGGAAGTATTCTTTCTTCCCTATCCCGAGGGATAATATATATATATGTATATATATATATATATATATATATATATATATATATATATATATATATATATATATATATATATACACAGACATATACACATATACACTTGTACATAATTCATACTGTCTGCCCTTATTCATTCTCGTCGCCACCCCGCCACACATGAAATGACAAACCCCTCCCCCCGCATGTGCACGAGATAGCACTAGGAAAAGACAATAAAGACCACATTCTTCCACACTCAGTCTCTACCTGTCATGTATAATGCACCGAAACCAAAGCTCCCTTTCCACAGCCAGGCTCCACAAAACTTTCCATGGTTTACTCCAGACGCTTCACATGCCCCGGTTCAATCCATTGACAGCACAACGACCCTGGTATACCACATCGCTCCAATTTACTCTATTCCTTGCACGCATTTCACCCTCCTGCATGTTCAGGCCCCGATCACACAAAATCTTTTTCACTCCATCTTTCCACCTCCAATTTGGTCTCCCACTTCTCGTTCCCTCCACCTCTGACGCATATATCCTCTTTGTCAATCTTTCCTCACCCATTCTCTCCATGTGACCAAACCACTTCAAAACACCCTCTTCTGCTCTCTCAACCATACTCTTTTTATTACCACACATTTCTCTTACCCTTTCATTACTTACTCGGTCAAACCACCTCATACCACATATTGTCCTCAAACATCTCATTTCCAGCACATCCACCCTCCTCCGCACAACTCTATCTATAGCCCACGCCTCGCAACAATATAACATTGTCGGAACCACTATTCCTTCAAATATACCTATTTTTGCTTTCCGAGATAATGTTCTCGCCTTCCACACATTTTTCAACGCTCCCAGAACTTTCACGCCTTCCCCCACCCAATGACTCACTTCAGCTTCCCTGGTTCCATCCGCTGCCAAATCCACTCCCAGATATCTAAAACACTTCACTTTCCCCAGTTTTTCTCCATTCAAACTTACCTCCCAGTTGACTTGTCCCTCAACCCTACTGTACACAATAACCTTGCTCTTATTCACATTTACTCTCAGCTTTCTTCTTTCACACACTTTGCCAAACTTAGTCACCAGGTTCTGCAGTTTCTCACATGAATCAGCCACCAGCGCTGTATCATCAGCGAACAACTGACTAACTTCCCGAGCTTTTTCTTCCACAACAGACGGCAAACTTGCCCCTCTCTCCAAAACTCTTGCATTCACCTCCCTAACAACCCCATCCATGAACAAATTAAACAACCTTAGAGATATCACGCACCCCTGCCACAAACCAACATTCACTGAGAACCAATCACTTTCCTCTCTTCCTACTCGTACACATGCCTTACATCTCGATAAAAACTTTTCACTGCTTCTAACAACTTGCCTCCCACACCATATATTGTTAATACCTTCCACAGAGCATCTCTATCAACTCTATCATATGCCTTCTCCAAATCCATAAATGCTGCATACAAATCCATTTGCTTTTCTAAGTATTTTTCACATCCATTGTTCAAAGCAAACACCTGATCCACACATCCTCTACCACTTCTGAAGCCACACTGCTCTTCCCCAGTCTGATGCTCTGTACATGCCTTCACCCTCTCAATCAATATCCTCCCACATAATTTCCCAGGAACACTCAACAGACTTATACCTCTGTATTTTGAGCATTCACCTTTATCCCCTTTGCCTTTGTGAAATGGCACTATGCAAGCATTCTGCCAATCCTCAGGCACTTCACCATGAGTCATACATACATTAAATAACCTTACCAACCAGTCAACAACACAGTCACCCCTTTTTTAATAAATTCCACTGCAATACCATCCAAACCTGCTGCCTCGCCGGTTTTCATCTTCCGCAAAGCTTTTACTACCTTTTCTCTGTTTACCAAATCATTTTCCCTAACCCTCTCACTTTGTACACCACCTCGACCAAAACACCGTATATCTGCCACTCTATCATCAAACACATTCAACAAACCCTCAAAATGCTCACTCCATCTCTTTCTCACATCACCACTTCTTGTTATCACCTCCCCATTAGCCCTCTTCACTGATGCTCCCATTTTTCCCCTTGTCTTACGCACTGTATTTACCTCCTTCCAAAACATCTTTTTATTCTTCCTAAAATTTAATGATACTCTCTCACCCCGACTCTCATTTGCCCTCTTTTTCACCTCTTGCACCTTTCTCTTGACCTCCTGCCTCTTTCTTTTATACATCTCTCAGTCATTTCAATGTTTCCCTGCAAGAATCGTCCAAATGCCTCTCTCTTCTCTTTCACTAATAATGTTACCTCTTCATCCCACCACTCACTACCCTTTCTGATCTGCCCACCTCCCACGCTTCTCATGCCACAAACATCTTTTGCGCAAGCCATCACTGCTTCCCTAAATAAATAGATAAATATAAATATATATATGTTTATATATATATATATATATATATATATATATATATATATATATATATATATATATATATATATATATGTATATATATATATATATATATATATATATATATATATATATATATATATATATATATATATATATTCACACGCTTATGTTTGGGTTGTGGTCTACGTTTCGTCGTTTCTAACTAGATATGAGTCGGAGATGTTTGTCCCTTAATGGAGAGTCTCATCCACCTGATCCACCGCAGGTATACGGAGAGGTCATATCCGCCTAATCCACCTTACGTGGAACATAGGTTCATCCACTTCACCTGAACCAAACAGGATTTATATACACGATATCAACAATCTGTCTTTAAAGAAGGCTGACATCGGAGGTAAAATGGTGTGAGGCGTGAGACTCCGCCAATACCTTCCCTCTGCATGGTTGGGAAGCCAAGGGTTGAATCACCCAATTGGGTAGTCAAATCCGGCTCGTAAAGCTGGTCGCTACGTCACCAACAGGTGTGTGGGTTTCCGTGCGTTGCTGGAGGCTTCCACCCACCAGCCACACCCACGGTAACCACACGGTATCACATGTTATAGTGTCTTTTGAAAGTACTTTCTCCCTGACTCACTGTCAGTGACAGATATCATATCTTTGCAGCAAGATAAATGACTGACTTTGTCGTTTTCAACAAAATATAGAACGGTTTTGAGAAAGGTACACCCGTCTCGAAGTGCATCTTTGTCGAAACCAGGCTCCTCCCTCTACATAGTTCCCTAACACGTCTTAGATTTAAGATAGGACCGGGTGGGTCATCTCATTTATTCTTAAATTTTCTACCTTCTGAACGCCCGCGTCGGAAGCCAGCTTGAATCGCGCGGTCCTCTATGGCGTTGGATTGCCTTCTTCTCATTGGAGGAAGTGTCCGTGGCCTCACGAGGAACCCAGAGCCGTGATTGGCTCTTGATATGAATATCACGCAGCCGTCTGGCGTAGATAATGGAATCTGATTGGTCGAAAGGGCGAAGGGGCATGGCGTTGCTTCGTCTGGCGCGTGATATTAAGGCGAACGCGTGACGTTTAGTGATGAGAATGCTATTGTCGATATAGATATGAATGCCGTCATGCTGTTATGTTAGATATGATTTGTATGATCTGTGGAGGCGATAGGCAGTGTGCAAATGGTCAGAAGTAATGAAGAAAATTGGAGCATGGGTTTTCAACATGGCCGCTAATATATGCAGCAGTATATATATATATATATATATGTTGTATGGTTGCGAGGCGTGGGCTATGGATAGAGATGTGCGCAGGAGGATGGATGTGCTGGAAATGAGATGTTTGAGGACAATGTGTGGTGTGAGGTGGTTTGATCGAGTAAGTAACGTAAGGGTAAGAGAGATGTGTGGAAATAAAAAGAGCGTGGTTGAGAGAGCAGAAGAGGGTGTTTTGAAATGGTTTGGGCACATGGAGAGAATGAGTGAGGAGAGATTGACCAAGAGGATATATGTGTCGGAGGTGGAGGGAACGAGGAGAAGAGGGAGACCAAATTGGAGGTGGAAAGATGGAGTGAAAAAGATTTTGTGTGATCGGGGCCTGAACATGCAGGAGGGTGAAAGGAGGGCAAGAAATAGAGTGAATTGGAGTCATGTGGTATACAGGGGTTGACGTGCTGTCAGTGGATTGAAGCGAGGCATGTGAAGCGTCTGGGGTAAACCATGGAAAGCTGTGTAGGTATGTATATTTGCGTGTGTGGACGTGTGTATGTACATGTGTATGGGGGGGGGGGGTTGGGCCATTTCTTTCGTCTGTTTCCTTGCGCTACCTCGCAAACGCGGGAGACAGCGACAAAGTATAAAAAAAAAAAAAAAAAAAAAATATATATATATATATATATATATATATATATATATTTATATATATATATATATATATATATATATATATATATATATATATATATATATATATATATATATATATATTTTTTTTTTTTTTTTTTTTTTTTTTGCTTTGTCGCTGTATCCCGCGTTTGCGAGGTAGCGCAAGGAAACAGACGAAAGAAATGGCCCAACCCACCCCCATACACATGTATATACATACGTCCACACACGCAAATATACATACCTACACAGCTTTCCATGGTTTACCCCAGACGCTTCACATGCCTTGATTCAATCCACTGACAGCACGTCAACCCCGGTATACCACATCGCTCCAATTCACTCTATTCCTTGCCCTCCTTTCACCCTCCTGCATGTTCAGGCCCCGATCACACAAAATCTTTTTCACTCCATCTTTCCACCTCCAATTTGGTCTCCCTCTTCTCCTCGTTCCCTCCACCTCCGACACATATATCCTCTTGGTCAATCTTTCCTCACTCATTCTCTCCATGTGCCCAAACCATTTCAAAACACCCTCTTCTGCTCTCTCAACCACGCTCTTTTTATTTCCACACATCTCTCTTACCCTTACGTTACTTACTCGATCAAACCACCTCACACCACACATTGTCCTCAAACATCTCATTTCCAGCACATCCATATATATATGTATATAAATATATTTTTTTTTTTTCAAAACCCATCATATTTCAAGGGTGGAAGGATGTCCTTTTCATACGTCTTTATGATAGCTTGTTGGCAAAACTGTATAAGAAAGAGGCATTTGCTTTCTTTAAGTGGTTTGAAAAACAGATATCTTCCTGCGCATCGGAGACAAAGTTATAATTGTATCAAACTTTTATGAAAAACCTTAAAGAAAATGATTGAAACTTTCTGAAGATTAACTAGAATCGTTGGCCAATATTTACAGCAAAATGAAGAACTTGACCTAACATCTGACACGTAAAAGCAAAACAAAAAATATCGCAGACTTTACCTACTTTCGCGCCAAGATGTAAGCTGCCTTGGCGCGATCATGGGGAACTTCCCTTCGGTTTTTATCCCACGTCTGTGAGGGAGTACTGACATTAACACTAAACACCGGAAGAGAATGCGCTGGGAGAGTGTGACCTTCTGTTCAGGTGGCCGTGAATGGTGACACATCCTCGAGAACGAGACCCAACCATTTCGACCAAATCCTCACGTTCACTCGCATGTACAATGAAACAAAAGCACAAATTTCGTTGTATATTAATTCATTTTCTGAAACTTTATCAGAAGCCTGGGTTTACCAAGGAGATTTTAGTTGATAAACATAGTTCAATGTAGTCTGTGGCTCAAACATATTATGAGATGATAAATTGTGCAATGATTATCTCCTGAAAATATATAAATTCTTTAAGGGAATTAATGAGCATTCTGATTTCTCGTATTGTGGAGCTTGTACCCTCTTTCTGTCCCTTTAAATCTTGTACAAACACCTTCGTCCTATCTGCATCGCTTACGTACAATACATCATTTCCTTAATTACATTCCCTATGGCTTCATTGTGGATATCAAGTAGTTATTTAGATTAACTCTCGAGAAGATTTGTCCATTACCATTATGTGTATCTCCTGGCCTGACTTTGTCCATAGTGTACAAAGATCTACAGATCAGTTCGTGGGGTCAGAAGTATCGTATGCCTCATTATCCTACGCCTGGCAGCTTGAGCTCTCTAAGTGGGCACCAAGAAAGACGAAGCGTCAGTTAAACAATTTCTAGTTCTGTATGTTGGCTTGTCTTTCATTTCCAAGTGATAATGGTTATCTAACGAGAGACGATAAAGTAGAGATAAAAAATCTTTCGTTCTTCAGCGAAACACATTTAAAAGAAACTACAGAGATATCTGCCTGAATAAAGATAGTATTCAGTTACTAATGGTTTTAAAGATATTTAAATATAAACTTAATGATTTTGCTGATAATGTGAATAGAAACATTAATGACACATTGGCAGTTTTCTTAATATGTAAATGGCCTGTTGGTAATTTGCAAGTTTTAAGTTATCTTAAGTTTTATATATATATATATATATATATATATATATATATATATATATATATATATATATATATATATATATACACACAAACTTCTTGGGGAGAATGAACAGCTGGTTTGACTGTGGACCGATTGCCACAACCAGGATTCGAACCCACGTGGGCTCGACCCTGGCGGCCCATGAATGCGTCATGGTCAGCAACGCCAACCGCTACACCACGGGAGCCCCTTTGAGTCGGACGAGATATAACATTATTGACCCGACAGATATTAGGCATTTATTTTCGTAGGATACTCTTATCTACTTGTATCCATTGATGGTAGATATCTTTTTCCATAACCACTTAAGATAACAGATCCCGAAATTATCTATCAGGCAGTTTCCATTCACAACTATCTATCATACAGTTTCTATCCATAATTGTATTTCAGGCAGTTCTATCCATGACTGTCTATCAGGCAGTTCCCATCAAAAACTATCTATCAGGCAGACCCCATCCATAATTAGCTATTAAGCAGTTCCCATCCATAACTATCTATCAGACAGTTCCCATCCATATCTATCAGGCAGTTCCTATCCATAACTATCTATCAGACAGTTCCCATCCATATCTATCAGGCAGTTCCCACCCATAACTATCCATCAGGCAGTTCCCATCCATAACTATCCATCAGGCAGTTCCAATCAATAACTATCCATCAGGCCGTTCCCATCCGTAACTATCTAACAGGCAGTTCCCATCAATTACTATCTATCAGGCAGTTTCCATCCTTAACTATCTATCAGGCAGTTCCAATCAATAACTGTCTATCAGACCGTTCCCATCCATAACTATCTATCAGGCAGTTCCCATCCATAACTATCTATCAGGCAGTTCCCATCCATAACTATGTATCAGGCAGTTCCCATCCATAACTATCTATCAGGCAGTTCCCATCCATAACTATCTATCAGGCCGTTCTCATCCATAATTATCTATCAGACCGTTCCCATCCATCTATCTATCAGGCCATTCCCATCCATAAGTACCTATCAGACAGTTCTCATCCATAACTATCTATCAGACAGTTCTCATCCATAACTATCTATCAGGCAGTTCCCATCCATAACTATCTATTAAGCAGTTCCCATCCATAACTATCTATTAAGCAGTTCCCATCCATAACTATCTATCATGCAGTTTCCATCCATTACTATCTATCAGGCAGCTCCCCCCCCCCCCCTCCTCAATACCATACCCCCACATCGGATGAGTATCAACTGATAATTTCATATTATCCCATTGGACAACGAACCCCTAGGAAGAAGTTTTCCACTGGAAATTCGCCACTCCAGATGATTGTGCATAGGGCAAGTACCACCGAAAAAAAAACTCTTAGATGATTACCCATCTTAAAAATTACCCACTGCGGATCTTGGCCAACTAGTTATATCTTTCCTTCCAATGATTACTCACTGGATATGTTCTCACCCACTGTAAATTGTCCACTGGATGGCGATAACTGTATCATTAAACGAACATCCGCTGGATAATTACCCATTAGATGACCATTCAGTGGTAAACTTTCCATTAAACGACCATTCCCTATATAACTACCCATTAGAAGGCTATATTCTGGATAACTTCTCACTAAATGCCCATCCACTGGATAACTTTCCATCGGGTAATCTCCCACTGAAATAAATTTCCAATAGATTGCTACTCCTTGAAAAACTACCCATCAAATCATTACCCACTGGATAACCGCAAATCACGCAATCAACCACTGGAGAACTTCCCATTAAATAATTACCCTTTGAACTAATTGCCACTTAGTAGTTACCCTAATGAAAATCGCTGATCAGGGAGAATAACACAGAAAATTTGTTATATCCCTCCACTAGTGAAAGTTTTATGTTTTCACTAGAGAGGGTTTAACATTTCCACTGGACAAAGTTTCTTGATTCCACTGTAGAATTTTCATGTTCTTGCTAGAATATATTTCATGTTTCCACGAGAGAAAGTTTCATTTTTCCACTGGAAGATGTTTCATATTTCCACTAGAGAAAGTTTGGTGTTTCTACAGGAGAAATTTTAATGTTTTCATTAGAGGGAGTATTAGGTTTCCATTAGAGACAGTTTCATGTTTTCACAGGGGAAAATCTCATGTTTCCAGCGGAGAATGTGTGATGTTTCCACCGAATAAATTTAATGTTTTCATGAAAGGAAGTTTCAAGTTTCCACTAGAGAAAGTTTCGTTTCCACAAAGGAAGATTTCATGTTTACACTGGAAAAAGTGTTATGCTTCCACAAGATTTCATGCTTACACAAGAGGGAGTTTCATATTTCCACCAGAATAAGCTTCATGTTAGCACTAGACGAAATTTCATGTTTCAATTAAAGAAAGTTTGATTTTTCCATTGGAGAAAGTATCATCTTTCCACAAGAGAAAGTTTCTTTTTTCCACGAGGGAAAATTTCTCTTTTCCACGAGAGAAAGCTTAATGTTTCCATAAGAAAACATTTAATATTTCCGCTGATGAAAGTTTTTTCACTGAAGAAAGTTTCGTGTTTCTGCAGTAGAATATTTCATTTTTCTGCAAAAAAATTTGTGTTTTCACTTGGTAAAGATTCATATTTCCATTAGAGAATATTTCAGGTTTTTATTCGCGACATTTTTGCTATTCCACTTTTGGAAGTTTCGATCATTCCATCGGATTAAGTTTCATGTTTCCACCCAAGCAAGTTTCATGTTTTCACTGCAAAAACTTTCATGTTTCCAAAAGAGAAAGATTCGTTTTTTCCGTTATAGAAAGTTTCGCTTTTCCATGTAAGAAAGTTCCATGTTTCCATGAGAGAAAGGTTTCTTTTTCCACAGGAGAAACTTTCGTGAATCCACCGAGGGAGGCGGGGAAATCATGTTTCCACTGTTAAAAGTTTCATATTTCCACTAGAGAAAATGTCATGTTGCCAGGTATGAGATCTTAATAGCGTTTTGAAAACGATCTTTTCAACCTTTTCCCTGCGCTTCGTAGAAGGTGACTAAGAGGGACGGGAGCGGGGGGCTGAAAACCCTCCCCTTCTTGAATTTCAAATTCTAAAAGATAAAACAGAAGGAGCCAAATATGGAGTGTTCATCCTTCACGAAGGCTCAGGCTGGGGTGTCTGAATTTGTGTGGAAGTAACCAAGATGAGAAGAGAGGAGAGATATTTAGTATGTTTAAGGAAAGAATCCTGGATGTTGTGGCTCTGAGTGGGGCAAAGCTCAAGGGTAAAGGGGAAGAACTGTTTGGAAATGTCTTAGGGGTGAAGTCAGGATATGGAGAGAGGGCAAGAGCTAAGGAAGGAGTAGCACTATTTCTGAAGTAGTTGTGGGAGTGTGAAGTGAGCTCCAGACGTATATAGGTAGAAATGGAAGGGGATTGCGAGAAATGGGTGACTATTAATGCTTATGCACTTGATGTGCTTGGCCATGGGAAGAAGGATGAAGTGAGGCAAGTGTTTCTGGGAGCAAGTGAATGTGTATGTCAGCAGTCTTAATGGAAGAGAGTGGGGATTAGGGATGGGTGATTTGAATACAGGAGCGAGTGATGTGGTAGTTGAGGGTATAATCATTGGACAAGTATTCAGTGAGGTGAGCAGAAATGGTGAACAGATTGTGGAGTTGTGTTCTGAAAATGGAAAGTTCAATGGGAATACCTGGTTTACAAAGAGGGACATAAACATGTTTACGGGGATAAGTAAGAAAGATGTTAAGAATGTGTGCGAAAGAAAGACTCTTGGATGTGAAGGTGTCGAAAGGGGTAGCTGGTGGGATGTCCGAGTACTACTTGATGGAGGCGAGGGTGAAGCTTTGCTGAGGTTTTTGGAAAAGAAGACATTGTATGAGTGAGAAGAGGGTGGTGAAAGCAAGTAAACTCTGAAAAGAGACTTGCGTGAAAAAGTACCTGGAGAGATTGAGGGTAGAATGGCAAAAGATGAGAGTAAACAAAGAGAGTGGAGTGAGTGAAGAATGGAAGGTGTTTACGGAAGCAGTACCGTCATGTGCAAAAGAAGTGTGTGGCAGCCGGAAGGTGGGAGGTAGGTAGGTGAGACGGGGTAGTGATTGGTGGGATGATAAGTAGAATTGCCAATGAAAGAGAAAAGAATGGTATTTGGGTGGTATTTACAAAGAGGGAGTGCAGATGATTGAGGGATGTACAAGAGAAAGCGACAGATTAAGGTGAAAGTTCACGGGCTGACATAGAGGGCAAATTAGAGTGGATGAGTATCATCAAGCTCCAGGGAGACTAAGATGTTTTGGAAGGAGGTTAATAGTGTAAGAAAAAAGAAATGGGAACGGAGGTGAAGGGGGCAGGCAGGGAAGTGGTTATAGGTGGTGTTAAGGTAAAGAAGAGATACATTAGGTATTTTGAAAGGCTGTTGAATGCGTTTGATGATGGAGTGGTAGATGTAGGGTGTTTGGGTAGTGGAGTATGCGAGGTGATAGAGCGATGGAAAGTGGTTTGGTAAAGAGAGAAGCAGTGATGAAAGCCTTCTGTACGATGAAATGTGGCAAGGCGGCTGGAGGGGATGGTATTACAGTCAAATTTCTTAGTTATTGGTTAGTTAGGATTTTCGATGTGTGTATGGATCATGGTAAAATGCCTACGGATTGGCTGAATGCATTTATAGCACCACTGTATAAGGAAAATGAAACAAAGATGAATATTCTAACTTCAGAGGCATAAGTCTGTTGGGCGTACCTAGTGAATTTTATGGAGGGACTGAGGGTGAAGGCACGTACAGAGCATCAGATTGGGGAAGAGCAGTGTGGTTTCAGAAGTGGTAGAGGATGTGTGGATCAGGTGTTTGCTTTGAAGAATTTGTATGAGAAATACTTAGAAAAACAAATGGATGGGATTGATAGATAGTTTGTGAAAGGTCTTAAGAATATATAGTGTGGGAGGAAAGCTACATGATGCAGTGAGGTTTATCAAGGGTGTAAGACATGTGTACGAGTAGGAAGAGAGGAGAATGAATGGTTCCAAGTGAAGGCTGGTCTGCAGCAGGAGTGTATATCATCATGGTTGTTCAACGTGTTTATAGATGAGGTGGTTAGGGAGTAAATGTGAGAGGTTTGGAGAGAGGGGCGAGTATGCAGTCTGCTGGGGATGAGAGAGCCTGGGAAGTGAGTCAGTTGTTGTTTGCTGATATTACAGCACTGATGATGAGTTTGAGTGTGAAACTGCAGAAGTTGGTGTCTGGGTTTGGGGGAGCGCGTGAAAGGAGAAAGTTGAGAGTTGGTGTGAATAAGCGCAAGGTTACTGGGTTCAGCATGGTTGAGGAACAGGTTAGTTGAGATTGGATGAGAAAATCTGGAGCAAGCAAAGTGTTTAAGATACCTGGGAGTGGACTTGGCATCCAAAGAAACCATGATAGCACAAGTGAGTCGTAAGGTGGGAGAGAGATTGAAGGTTCTGGGAGCGCTGAAGAATGTGTGGAAAGAGAGATTCTATCCGGGAGGGTGAAATTAGATATGTTTAAAGGTATATTAGTCCCAATTATGTTGTATGGATGCGAGGCATGGGCTTTACGGAGTGATGTTGGAAATGAAATGCATGAGGGCAATATGTGGTGTGAGGTGGTTTGACCGATAGGGTAAGAGAGATGTGTGGTAATAAGAAGAATGTGTTGCAATGGGTCGGACATACGGAGAAAATCAATGAGGATAGGTTGATAAACAGGATATGTGGAGGAAACAAGGAGAATAGGAGACCCAATTGGAAAAGGAAGAACGTTAGTTCTGAGCTTTTCAACTATTTATGGCCTTTGTGTTGATGTTTATGGTGTAAGAAGTGAATGTCATGTGTGCGTTATATGCGATACTCAAAATGGATGGGGTTTTGTGAAGTAGGACTGTTGTCTGTATTGGGCTAAGAGAAGGTGTAGTGAGGATTCTTGTCTGTCAGAGGTTGAGGGTGAGGGCGGAGGTCTGCAGATATGCAGACATATCATTTTGGATGGGGCAGTTTTCAAACTGTTTGATGTAGTGTTGTATGAATTGTTGCTTGAGCAGTGGCACTTAGCTGTGATGTGACTTTGAGGTCATTTGTAGATGAGAGGATTTTCACACTGAAGATGTTTGGATAAAGAATTTGCTCAATTGAGATTCCATTTTAGCGTATAAGAGATTTAAAGGTGAAACTTTTATGACTCTGGCTTGGCAGCCATTCATGAAATGAACTTGTTTTTGATCATTTTTTTTCAAGGATGGCATCAAGTATCTGTAGCATCATGGATGTGGCCGGGTATGGTGTCGAATGCCTTGTTAATGTCTATTGCCACTAGCACTGTGAGGGAGTGAGTTAGTTGTGGGAGCCATCCAGGATGCAGCAAGGTAATGGAGTGACAAGATGTGTTGAGGAGAGATGAATGTTTTGTTTCATTCTGTTATGAATCAGTTCTCCCGAGGATATTAGATATTGATGATTACATAGATATGGGGCGATAGGAGAAAGAGAATTGGCCAGTTTCCACATGTCAAGAGTTTTGCTGTTATAAAACAACAAAACTCCTGGTGGTGGTTGAAGATATGGGTAAGTGCTTGGACTGAAACAGGGCTAAAGTGTTATATGTAAAGGTCGATGTATATCAAGGTCTGTCTCTAAGGAAAGTTTTTAGGAATTTAAATTGAACTGGGAGAGTCAGGGAGGATTTTGTATAGGATTTGCATGACTCGTGCACATGGTGTAGGGTTGATATATATATATATATATATATATATATATATATATATATATATATATATATATATATATATATATATATATTTATATTTATTATTTTATTATACTTTGTCGCTGTCTCCCGCGTTTGCGAGGTAGCGCAAGGAAACAGACGAAAGAAATGGCCCAACCCCCCCCATACACATGTATATGCATACGTCCACACACGCAAATATACATACCTACACAGCTTTCCATGCCTTGATTCAATCCACTGACAGCACGTCAACCCCGGTATACCACATCGCTCCAATTCACTCTATTCCTTGCCCTCCTTTCACCCTCCTGCATGTTCAGGCCCCGATCACACAAAATCTTTTTCACTCCATCTTTCCACCTCCAATTTGGTCTCCCTCTTCTCCTTGTTCCCTCCACCTCCGACACATATATCCTCTTGGTCAATCTTTCCTCACTCATCCTCTCCATGTGCCCAAACCACTTCAAAACACCCTCTTCTGCTCTCTCAACCACGCTCTTTTTATTTCCACACATCTCTCTTACCCTTACGTTACTCACTCGATCAAACCACCTCACACCACACATTGTCCTCAAACATCTCATTTCCAGCACATCCATCCTCCTGCGCACAACTCTATCCATAGCCCACGCCTCGCAACCATACAACATTGTTGGAACCACTATTCCTTCAAACATACCCATTTTTGCTTTCCGAGATAATGTTCTCGACTTCCACACATTCTTCAAGGCCCCCAGAATTTTCGCCCCCTCCCCCACCCTATGATCCACTTCCGCTTCCATGGTTCCATCCGCTGCCAGATCCACTCCCAGATATCTAAAACACTTCACTTCCTCCAGTTTTTCTCCATTCAAACTCACCTCCCAATTGACTTGACCCTCAACCCTACTGTACCTAATAACATTGCTCTTATTCACATTTACTCTTAACTTTCTTCTTCCACACACTTTACCAAACTGTCACCAGCTTCTGCAGTTTCTCACATGAATCAGCCACCAGCGCTGTATCATCAGCAAACAACAACTGACTCACTTCCCAAGCTCTCTCATCCCCAACAGACTTCATACTTGCCCCTCTTTCCAAAACTCTTGCATTTACCTCCCTAACAACCCCATCCATAAACAAATTAAACAACCATGGAGACATCACACACCCCTGCAGCAAACCTACATTCACTGAGAACCAATCACTTTCCTCTCTTCCTACACGTACACATGCCTTACATCCTCGATAAAAACTTTTCACTGCTTCTAACAACTTTCCTCCCACACCATATATTCTTAATACCTTCCACAGAGCATCTCTATCAACTCTATCATATGCCTTCTCCAGATCCATAAATGCTACATACAAATCCATTTGCTTTTCTAAGTATTTCTCACATACATTCTTCAAAGCAAACACCTGATCCACACATCCTCTACCACTTCTGAAACCACACTGCTCTTCCCCAATCTGAAGCTCTGTATATGCCTTCACCCTCTCAATCAATACCCTCCCATATAATTTACCAGGAATACTCAACAAACTTATACCTCTGTAATTTGAGCACTCACTCTTATCCCCTTTGCCTTTGTACAATGGCACTATGCACGCATTCCGCCAATCCTCAGGCACCTCACCATGAGTCATACATACATTAAATAACCTTACCAACCAGTCAACAATACAGTCACCCCCTTTTTTAATAAATTCCACTGCAATACCATCCAAACCTGCTGCCTTGCCGGCTTTCATCTTCCGCAAAGCTTTCACCACCTCTTCTCTGTTTACCAAATCATTTTCCCTAACCCTCTCACTTTGCACACCACCTCGACCAAAACACCCTATATCTGCCACTCTATCATCAAACACATTCAACAAACCTTCAAAATACTCACTCCATCTCCTTCTCACATCACCACTACTTGTTATCACCTCCCTATTTGCGCCCTTCACTGAAGTTCACATTCGCTCCCTTGTCTTACGCACTTTATTTACCTCCTTCCAGAACATCTTTTTATTCTCCCTAAAATTTAATGATACTCTCTCACCCCAACTCTCATTTGCCCTTTTTTTCACCTCTTGCACCTTTCACTTGACCTCCTGTCTCTTTCTTTTATACATCTCTCACTCAATTGCATTTTTTCCCTGCAAAAATTGTCCAAATGCCTCTCTCTTCTCTTTCACTAATACTCTTACTTCTTCATCCCACCACTCACTACCCTTTCTAATCAACCCACCTCCCACTCTTCTCATGCCACAAGCATCTTTTGCGCAATCCATATATATATATATATATATATATATATATATATATATATATATATATATGTATATATATATATATGCTCGTATGAGTCCACGAGGAAAATGAAACATAAAAAGTTCCCAAGTGCACTCACACGAAAATCTTGATCACGCGCAAAATTGTGATCCTTTCCAACATACATATATATATATATGTTGTAAATGGAAATGGTGAAGAGCTTGTAGATTTATGTGCTGAAAAAGGACTGATGATTGGGAATACCTGGTTTAAAAAGCGAGATATACATAAGTATACTTATGTAAGTAGGAGAGATGGCCAGAGAGCGTTATTGGATTACGTGTTAATTGACAGGCGCGCGAAAGAGAGACTTTTGGATGTTAATGTGCTGAGAGGTGCAACTGGAGGGATGTCTGATCATTATCTTGTGGAGGCTAAGGTGAAGATTAGTATGGGTTTTCAGAAAAGAGGAGTGAATGTTGGGGTGAAGAAGGTGGTGAGAGTAAGTGAGCTTGGGAAGGAGACCTGTGTGGGGAAGTACCAGGAGAGACTGTGTACAGAATGGAAAAAGTTGAGAACAATGGAAGTAAGGGGAGTGGGGGAGGAATGGGATGTATTTAGGGAATCTGTGATGGATTGCGCAAAAGATGCTTGTGGCATGAGAAGAGTGGGAGGTGGGCTGTTTAGAAAGGGTAGTGAGTGGTGGGATGAAGAAGTAAGAGTATTAGTGAAAGAGAAGAGAGAGGCATTTGGACGATTTTTGCAGGGAAAAAATGCAATTGAGTGGGAGAAGTATAAAAGAAAGAGACAGGAGGTCAAGAGAAAGGTGCAAGAGGTGAAAAAAAGGGCAAATGAGAGTTGGGGTGAGAGACTATCAGTAAATTTTAGGGAGAATAAAAAGATGTTCTGGAAGGAGGTAAATAGGGTGCGTAAGACAAGGGAGCAAATGGGAACTTCAGTGAAGGGCGCAAATGGGGAGGTGATAACAAGTAGCGGTGATGTGAGAAGGAGATGGAATGAGTATTTTGAAGGTTTGTTGAATGTGTCTGATGACAGAGTGGCAGATATAGGGTGTTTTGGTCGAGGTGGTGTGCAAAGTGAGAGGGTTAGGGAAAATGATTTGGTAAACAGAGAAGAGGTAGTAAAAGCTTTGCGGAAGATGAAAGCCGGCAAGGCAGCAGGTTTGGATGGTATTGCAGTGGAATTTATCAAAAAAGGGGGTGACTGTATTGTTGACTGGTTGGTAAGGTTATTTAATGTATGTATGACTCATGGTGAGGTGCCTGAGGATTGGCGGAATGCGTGCATAGTGCCATTGTACAAAGGCAAAGGGGATAAGAGTGAGTGCTCAAATTACAGAGGTATAAGTTTGTTGAGTATTCCTGGTAAATTATATGGGAGGGTATTGATTGAGAGGGTGAAGGCATGTACAGAGCATCAGATTGGGGAAGAGCAGTGCGGTTTCAGAAGTGGTAGAGGATGTGTGGATCAGGTGTTTGCTTTGAAGAATGTATGTGAGAAATACTTAGAAAAGCAAATGGATTTGTATGTAGCATTTATGGATCTGGAGAAGGCATATGATAGAGTTGATAGAGATGCTCTGTGGAAGGTATTAAGAATATATGGTGTGGGAGGCAAGTTGTTAGAAGCAGTGAAAAGTTTTATCGAGGATGTAAGGCATGTGTACGTGTAGGAAGAGAGGAAAGTGATTGGTTCTCAGTGAATGTAGGTTTGCGGCAGGGGTGTGTGATGTCTCCATGGTTGTTTAATTTGTTTATGGATGGGGTTGTAAGGGAGGTAAATGCAAGAGTCCTGGAAAGAGGGGCAAGTATGAAGTCTGTTGGGGATGAGAGAGCTTGGGAACCCTTCGTTCTCATCGATAATACACGCCTGGTGGCTAAACTCTCATTCAGAAACTGCGCAACTCTACTAGCACGCCTTGGATAAACAGTTGTTGGAATAAAACAACCAGTTTGAGAGTAAATGTTGACTCAATTAAGGCAAGAATTTTGGGTACATGTATGCATGGTCAGGAGTCCAAGTCAAAATTCATTAGTTTATTCTCAAATGACGACATCAACCTTGTACCAATAACCTGCTTTATCACATTATCTGACTTCTCTCACAATTGAACCATGTAAGCGGAAGTGGATCCAAGCGTGGTAGTCAGCGAACAATTTTCCAGCCTTCAAACAAATATGTTTCAAAACTCTGCATTACCTTAACAATCCGAAACAAATAACAACATGGGCATATGTATTCATGAGAACAATACTTGGTTCCAACAATGTTAATCCTCGAGAACTTTTCCGCTTGATAAATTTGCCCACAGATGATGTCTAAATTGAGCATTTATAGACCTATCATTGTTTCCAGATGATTTGCTACATAATAACGTAAGGTTACATACATTCTAAACAAAAGATCACACTCGTTGACAGCTGAACACACGTGCTCTTTCCAATTGAAGTTGTATGGCCACTAATGAACCTCAATATGATTGTAAGGAGATCAACATTGTACCTCTAATGAGCATATTATTGTGTACGGAAGAGATGGACCCGGAACAGAGATAATAAGTGAACAAATTAGAAAAGTGGAACAATGATAAAAATTTTATCGGCACTGAAACATGCCAGGAGCGGTGAAAGCGCAGGCAAAATAATTACTGTTGAACCATGCCAGTCTGCTTATATCAAGATTCAACAAACCTTCATTGATCCATCGTTCACACCACTATTGAACGTCATTGGGTATGAACCATGGAAGCTGTGTACGTATGTATTTACTCTTCCGCATTTTGATTCTCTAAATTAATGTACTGTGTCACCCTGGGCGGGTTGGCCCATTTTTTCGTCTTGTTTCCTTGCGCTACCTCTCAATCTGCTTTTGAACATGCGCAAAGTATAAAAACCAAAAAAAAAAAAAAAAAAAAAAATAAATATATATATATATATATATATATATATATATATATATATATATATATATATATATAAAGGCTCCAATTTCCCGAGGACAAGAAAAAAATTCCAAGTCACCACGAGAAAATGAACAGAAAATTGTGATCCATTCACATTATTGTTAATAAATAATCATAATAATAAAAATAAATATATATTTGGAAAGACAGCGCGTGATCAGAACCTAAGAGAAAAACGAAATTCATCACTGTAATACAAGTCTCAGGGGAGACCAAGCATACCGGACGCGACCATTTGGTAAACATGTGGCTGTCCAAAACATACAACATGTTTTGGACAATCACATGTTTACCAAATGGCGTCCTAGCTTCGTCTCTTTGATGTATATCAACTGACTGTTATATTTCTCTCTTGTGTCTCCCCTGATGATGTGATTATTACACGAAAGTGCACTTGGGAACTTTTCGTGTTTCATTTTCCCCGTGGACTCATAGGAATATGTATATATATATATATATATATATATATATATATATATATATATATATATATATATATATATATATATATATATATTATACTCTTGCCTATTTGTTATTTCTCTTTGTGATTACTATTTATGTGTGTTGCGGGAAGAGAATTTTACACTCGTGTTGCCTCCTTACTAAACTTGTGTATATGTACCATGTCTTTACTCCTGTGAACTTACACACACACACACACACACACACACACACACACACACACACATATACACACACACATACACACCTGCCCAAGGCGAGTATTAGTGTGTGTGTGTGTGTGTTTGTGTGTTTTTGTGTGTGTGTGTGTGTGTGTGTGTGTGTGTGTGTGTGTGTGTGTGTGTGTGTGTGTGTGTGCCCATAAGTTTGAGCGTTATCACAAGTTTTTGTGTAGACTGGAGTGTCCCATGTTGGCTTATAATAACTATATATCTCCATAAATTACATTAACCTCCCGAAGGATTACTTTTTCATAACACACAATAATCAGTCCCCCTCAAAAAAACAACTAGGAAACGAGAATGGAACTAGACAGCGCATGCATTCCGACCACCTGTGTAAAGTTCATGTATCACAGACATATGTACACACGCGACACGTTGGAGTGGGGAGGAGGGAGGAGGGGGGGGGTAACGGAGGGATTACTTCGCCTATCTTCCGTGAGGGGAGTGGAGGGCAAGGGGGGGGGGGGGGTAAGTTGAAGAGGGGGGGAAGTTGAAGGAGGGGTCGTGTGTACCACAGCTACTACGAACTACCATTACTAGGGTTGAACTACTCATTAGATCTACGTTATCATGACGCTCCCCCACAACAGAGATCCTTTACCGGTGATCTCTGGACACACACACACACACACACACACACACACACGGGAGAGAGAGAGAGAGAGAGAGAGAGAGAGAGAGAGAGAGAGAGAGAGAGAGAGAGAGAGAGAGACACACAACACAGCACGGAACCCCGCTACATAAGGAGCGATCAAACTTGTAGGGTTTTGTGGTTGGGAGAGAATGTGAATAGATAAATAATGCAATACCGTACAGCCAGCAAGGCGCGACTCCGCATGTGTGTGTGTGTGTGTGTGTGTGTGGCGCGGCCGTGGTGATCTCTCTCTCTCTCTCTCTCTCTCTCTCTCTCTCTCTCTCTCTCTCTCTCTCTCTCTCTCTCTCTCTCTTTTACTGCAGGGTCTGCAGACACATGAACTGTAGGCCAGAGTGACATGAACAGGCACGCACGAGAGCAGCTGCTGTTGCTAAACACCCGGACTAGCAGCAGCAGAGGCCACGCGAGCCGTTACTTTACCCGACCTGAGAGATCTGCTCTCCAATCAGTAGGAGGGAAGATATATATATGTCTCCATGAAGGAGTCGTCTGACATGTTGTCGTGCATGGTTAAAGAGTACCTTACGAGGCTAGCTGGACGGAGGGAGGGGAATTTACGTCACCGTTGCGTCAGTAGGCGCGGTGGGACGCAAGACTTGTTTGCCGCCGCCCCTGGGGAGCGAACGATCGGACGTCGTCTCCCTCCGCAGGAAGGTCGTCGAGCTCATGGGATCGTCGTGTTCGACGGCGAGGCGTCGTGTCGTTTTGCGTCCCTCAGCGGCGGATGGAGGGCGTGAAGGCGTCGTCGTGAGGAGGGCGTGAACATTCAGTGATCAGTCTAGGGGCGTCTCCTCCCGGCTACGACATCATGACCGTGGGCGACGTAAAGTCACTCCTGACGTGGTAAAGGCCGGACATTTGTGGGGATCGAACCCCGGGCCGGACTGGTGTAGGTGAGCTGTCCCAGCCGACATGCTGCAGTTCCACTCAATTGGGAGGGCTGGGCGGGCCAGGGGAGGGGGGGGGGGGTGGCCCTCGCTACGTCATGAGGCTCTCTCTCTCTCTCTCTCTCTCTCTCTCTCTCTCTCTCTCTCTCTCTCTCTCTCTCTCTCTCTCTCCGCCCCCAATCCCCACCCTCTTCCCCCCTCTCGCTCTCTCCCTGACACACACACACACACACACACACACACACACACACACACACACACAGTTTGCACCGCAGCTGACGGGTCTACTGTGGTCAGGTGATGATGACGTGGGCGGGGCTGTGGGCGTCCACACACGCCCACGTGGTTGACACCTCGACCCACTGCTGCAGGTACTGTGTGTGTGTGTGTGTGTGTGTGTGTGTGTGTTTAACCCCTTCCTGCCTCTTCCCCTCCCCTGTCTCTTCCCCCCCACTCCCGGCCCACCTGCAAGGCTGGCGTCTCTCTCTCTCTCTCTCTCTCTCTCTCTCTCTCTCTCTCTCTCTCTCTCTCTCTCTCTCTCTCTCTCTCCCTCCCTCCCTCTCTCCCTCTCCCTCCCTCTCACTTGTCTTCGTTATTTTCACTTCTCTTCCTCCTAGTGTGACCTCAGATCCTGTAACACAAGCACTGACAACACTCTTCACCTCAAACACGGACTGCGCCACCCCGCCAGGGGGCTCAGCAGTGGTGGTGGTAGTCGTAGGGGGTGGTGGTAGTGGTGGCAGTAGTAGTGGTGGCAGTAGTGGTGGTGGCAGTGGTGGCAGGACGCGGTCCAGTCGGATTGTTGGCACCACCGCCCGAGTCTTCGCTCCGCGCACGGTAAACTGAAGCGAACGGTCTGGCGACCTTCTCCCAACACCACGCACGCACTCACACACTCACACTCTCGCCCTCCCTCTCCCTCTCTCTCTCTCTCTCTCTCTCTCTCTCTCTCTCTCTCTCTCTCTCTCTCTCTCACCACGCACGCTCACTCATACTCTCGCGGGTTGGCCGAGAGAGAGACACTCTTCCCCCAGGCTCAAGGTTACCTAGTTTGACAACCTTACCTTGGCTGTTTTGGGGGTTTTAGCCTTGGAGGAACAGGAGGTGTGCGCTGTGAGGGTCTTCCTCCTGCAGCTTGACCGCCGTTTCCTGCGTTGGCGGGGTACGGCCAGGAAACAGACCAAGAAACACATTCACTCACATAAACATATATGCACATACACACACACACACACACACACACTAACACACACACATATATATATATATATATTCCCTCAAGGCCCAGTCCTCTGTTCTTAACGCTACCTCGCTAATGCGGGAAATGGCGAATAGTTTGAAAGAAAAAAAGAAAGATATATATATATATACATATGTATATGTATATATATATATATATATATATATATATATATATATATATATATATATATATATATACATATGTATATGTATATATATATATATACATATGTGAGAAACTGCAGAAGCTGGTGACTGAGTTTGGTAAAGTGTGTAAAAGAAGAAAGTTAAGAGTAAATGTGAATAAGAGCAAGGTTATTATGTACAGTAGGGTTGAGGGTCAAGTCAATTGGGAGGTGAGTTTGAATGGAGAAAAACTGGAGGAGGTAAAGTGTTTTAGATATCTGGGAGTGGATCTAGCAGCGGATGGAACCATGGAAGCGGAAGTGAATCATAGGGTGGGGGAGGGGACGAAAATTATGGGGGCCTTGAAGAATGTGTGGAAGTCGAGAACATTATCTCGGAAAGCAAAAATGGGTATGTTTGAAGGAATAGTGGTTCCAACTATGTTGTATGGTTGCGAGGCGTGGGCTATGGATAGAGTTGTGCGCAGGAGGGTGGATGTGCTGGAAATGAGATGTTTGAGGACAATGTGTGGTGTGAGGTGGTTTGATCGAGTAAGTAATGTAAGGGTAAGAGAGATGTGTGGAAATAAAAAGAGCGTGGTTGAGAGAGCAGAAGAGGGTGTTTTGAAATGGTTTGGGCACATGGAGAGAATGAGTGAGGAAAGATTGACCAAGAGGATATATGTGTCGGAGGTGGAGGGAACGAGGAGAAGTGGGAGACCAAATTGGAGGTGGAAAGATGGAGTGAAAAAGATTTTGAGTGATCGGGGCCTGAACATGCAGGAGGGTGAAAGGCGAGCAAGGAATAGAGTGAATTGGATCGATGTGGTATACCGGGGTTGACGTGCTATCAGTGGATTGAATCAGGGCATGTGAAGCGTCTGGGGTAAACCATGGAAAGTTGTGTGGGGCCTGGATGTGGAAAGGGAGCTGTGGTTTCGGGCATTATTGCATGACAGCTAGAGACTGAATGTGAACGAATGGGGCCTTTGTTGTCTTTTCCTAGCGCTACCTCGCACACATGAGGGGGGAGGGGGATGGTATTCCATGTGTGGCGAGGTGGCGATGGGAATGAATAAAGGCGGACAGTGTGAATTGTGTGCATGGGTATATATGTATGTGTCTGTGTGTGTGTATATATGTGTGTACATTGAGATGTATAGGTATGTATGTATGCGTGTGTGGACGTGTATGTATATACGTGTGTGTGGGGGTGGGTTGGGCCATTTCTTTCTTCTGTTTCCTTGCGCTACCTCGCAAACGCGGGAGACTGCGACAAAGCAAAATGAAAAAAAATAAATGTATATATATATATATATATATATATATATATATATATATATATATATATATATATATATATATATATATGCAAGTGTTTTGGAAAGAGGGGCAAGTATGAAGTCTGTTGGGGATGAGAGCGCTTGGGAAGTGAGTCAGTTGTTGTTCGCTGATGATACAGCGCTGGTGGCTGATTCATGTGAGAAACTGCAGAAGCTGGTGACTGAGTTTGGTAAAGTGTGTGGAAGAAGAAAGTTAAGAGTAAATGTGAATAAGAGCAAGGTTATTACGTACAGTAGGGTTGAGGGTCAAGTCAATTGGGAGTTGAGTTTGAATGGAGAAAAACTGGAGGAAGTGAAGTGTTTTAGATATCTGGGAGTGGATCTGGCAGCGGATGGAACCATGGAAGCGGAAGTGGATCATAGGGTGGGGGAGGGGGCGAAAATTCTGGGGGCTTGAAGAATGTGTGGAAGTCGAGATCATTATCTCGGAAAGCAAAAATGGGTATGTTTGAAGGAATGGTGGTTCCAACAATGTTGTATGGTTGCGAGGCGTGGGCTATGGATAGAGTTGTGCGCAGGAGGATGGATGTGCTGGAAATGAGATGTTTGAGGACAATGTGTGGTGTGAGGTGGTTTGATCGAGTGAGTAACGTAAGGGTAAGAGAGATGTGTGGAAATAAAAAGAGCGTGGTTGAGAGAGCAGAAGAGGGTGTTTTGAAGTGGTTTGGGCACATGGAGAGAATGAGTGAGGAAAGATTGACCAAGAGGATATATGTGTCGGAGGTGGAGGGAACGAGGAGAAGAGGGAGACCAAATTGGAGGTGGAAAGATGGAGTGAAAAAGATTTTGTGTGATCGGGGCCTGAACATGCAGGAGGGTGAAAGGAGGGCAAGGAATAGAGTGAATTGGAGCGATGTGGTATACCGGGGTTGACGTGCTGTCAGTGGATTGAATCAAGGCATGTGAAGCGTCTGGGGTAAACCATGGAAAGCTGTGTAGGTATGTATATTTGCGTGTGTGGACATATGTATATACATGTTTATGGGGGGGGGGGGTTTGGGCCATTTCTTTCGTCTGTTTCCTTGCGCTACCTCGCAAACGCGGGAGACAGCGACAAAGTATAATAAAAAAAAAATAAATAATATATATATATATATATATATATATATATATATATATATATATATATATATATATATATATATATATATATATATATATATATATATCCATGAGGATAAGGGAGAAAGAATACTTCCCACACATTTCTCACGTGTCGTAGAGTTAGGGAGAATGATTTGGTAAACAGAGAAGAGATAGTAAAAGCTTTGCGGATGATGAAAGCCGGCAAGGCAGCGGGTTTGGATGGTATTGTAGTGGACTTTATTAAAAAAGGGGGTGACTGTATTGTTGACTGGTTGGTAATGTTATTTAATGTATTCATGACTAATGGTGAAGTATCTGAGGATTGAAAGAATACATGCATGATGCCATTATACAAAAGCAAAGGGGATAAGGGTGAGTGCTCAGATTACAGAGGTATAAGTTTGTTGAGTATTCCTGAGAAATTATATTGGAGGGTATTGTTTGAGAGGGTGAAAGCATGTACAGAACATCAGATTGGGGAAGAGCAGTGTGGTTTCTGAAGTGGTAGAGATGTTTGGATCAGGTTTTTGCTTTGAAGAATGGATGTGAGAAACACTTAGAAAAGCAAATGGATTTGTATGGAGCATTTATGGATCTAGAGAAGGCATATGATAGAGTTAATAGAGGCGCTCTGTGGAAGGTATTAAGAATATATGGTGTAGGAGGCAAGTTGCTAGAAGCAGTGAAAAGTTTTATCGAGGATTTAAGGCATGTGTACGTGTATGAAGAGAGATAAGTGATTGGTTCTCAGTGAATATCGGTTTGTGGCAGGGTTGCATGATGTCTCCATGGTTGTTTAATTTGTTTATGGATGGGGTTGTTAGGGAGATGAATGCAAGAGTTTTGGAAAGAGGGGTAAGTATGCAGTCTGTTGTGGATGAGAGGGCTTGGGAAGTGAGTCTGTTGTTGTTTGCTGATGATACAGCGCTGGTGGCTGATCCGGGTGAGAAACTGCAGAAGCTAGTGACTGAGTTTGGTAAAGTAGGTGAAAGCAGAAAGCTGAGAGTAAATGTGAATAAGTAGCAAGGTTATTAGGTACATTAGGCTTGAGGGACAAGTCAATCGGGAGGTAGGTTTGAATGGAGAAAAATTGGAGGAAGTAAAGTGCTTGAAATCTGGGAGTGGATTTGGCAACGGATGGAACCATGAAAGCGGAAGTGAGTCACAGGGTTGGGGAGGTGGCGAAAGTTCTGGGAGCGTTGAAAAATATGTGGAAGGCGAGAACATTATTTCGGAAAGCAAAAATGGGAATGTTTGAAGGAATAGTAGTTCCAACAATGTTATATGGCTGCGAGGTGTGGGCTATAGAGTTGTGCGGAGGAGGGTGGATGTGTTGGAAATGAGATATTTGAGGACAATATGTGGCGTGAGATGGTTTGATGGAGTAAGAAATGAAAGGGTAAGAGAGATGTGTGGTAATAAAAAGAGTGTAGTTGAGAGAGCAGAAGAGGGTGTTTTGAAATGGTTTGGTCACATGTAGAGAATGAGTGAGGAAAGATTGACAAAGAGGATATATGTGTCAGAGGTGGAGAAAACAAGAAGTGGGAGACCAAATTGGAGGTGGAAAGATAGAGTGAAAAAGATTTTAAGTGATCAGGGCCTGAACATGCGGAGGATTAAAGGGGGGCAAGGAATAGAGTGAATTGGAACGATGTGGTATACCGGGGTCGACGTGCTGTCAATGGATTGAACCAGGGCATGTGAAGCGTCTGGGGTAAACCGTGGAAAGTTGTGTGGGGCCTGGTTGTGGAAAGAGAGCTGTGGTTTCAGTGCATTATTGCATGACAGCTAGAGACTGAGTGTGAACGAATGTGGCCTTTGTTGTCTTTTCCTAGCGCTACCTATCGCGCATGCGGGGGGAGGGGGTTGTCATTTCATGTGCCTGGCCAGGCAGCAGAGGTCAGAGAGCAGGGGTCAGGCAGCAGGGGTCAGGCAGTAGGGGTCAGGTATCACGGGTTCGGTAACAGGGGTCAGGCAGCAGGGGTCATAGAGCAGGGGTCAGGCAGCAGTAGTCAGGCAGCAGGGGTCAGAGAGCAAGGGTCAGGCAGCAGGGGTCAGAAAGCAGGGGTCAGGCAGCAGGGGTCAGGCAGCAGGGGTCAGGCGGCAGGGGTCAAGTATCACGGGTTAGGTAGGTAACAGGGGTTAGGCAGCAGGGGTCAGAGAGCAGGGATCAGGCAGCAGGGGTCAGGCAGCAGGGGTCAGGTGGCAGGGGTCAGGCAGCATGGGTCAGGCAGCAGGAGTCAGGCAGCAGGGGTCAGGCAGCAAGGGTCAGGCAGCAGGGTCAGGTACCACCGGTTAGGTAACAGAGGTCAGGCAGCAGGGGTCAGGTGGCAGGGGTCAGGCAGCATGGGTCAGGCAGCAGGGGTCAGGTAGCAGGGGTCAGGTAGCAGGGGTCAGGCAGCAGGGGTCAGGTATCAGAGGTCAGGCAGCAGGGGTCAGGCAGCAGGGGTCAGACAGCAGGGGTCAGGTACCACGGGTTAGGTAGCAGGGGTCAGGCAGCAGGGGTCATGTATCAGGGGTCAGGCAGCAGGGGTCAGGCAGCAGAGGTCAGGCAGCAGGGGTCAGGTACCACGGGTTAGGTAACAGGGGTCAGGCAGCAGGGGTCAGGCAGCAGGGGTCAGGTACCACGGGTTAGGTAACAGGGGTCAGGCAGCAGGGTTCAGGTACCACGGGTTAGGTTAGGTTAGGTAGCAAGGGTCAGGTAGCAGTGGTCAGGGGGCATGGGTCATGCAGCAGTGGTCAGGTAGCAGGGGTTAGGCGGCAGGAGTCAGGTAGCAGGGGTCAGGCAGCAGAGGTCAGGCATCAGGGGTCAGGTAGCAGTGGTCAGGCAGCAGGGGTCAAGGAGCAGGGGTCAGGCAGCAGGGGTCAGGCAGCAGGGGTCAGGCAGCAGGGGTCAGGCAGCAGGGGTCAGGTAGCAGTGGTCAGGCAGCAGGGGTCAAGGAGCAGGGGTCAGACAGCAGGGGTCAGGCAGCAGGGGTCAGGTACCACGGCTTAGGTAACAGGGGTCAGGCAGCAGGGGTCAGGTACCACGGGTTAGGTAACAGGGGCCAGGTAGCAGGGGTCAGGCAGCAGGGGTCAAGCAGCAGGGGTCAGACAGCAGGGGTCAGGCAGCAGGGGTCAGGCAGCAGAGGTCAGGCAGCAGGGGTCAGGCAGCAGGGGTCAGGCAGCAGGGATCAGGCAGCAGGGGTCAGGCAACAGGGGTCAGGCAGCAGGAGTCAGGCAGCAGGAGTCAGGCAGCAGGGGTCAGGCAGCAGGGGTCAGGCAGCAGGGTCAGGTACCACCGGTTAGGTAACAGAGGTCAGGCAGCAGGGGTCAGGTGGCAGGGGTCAGGCAGCATGGGTCAGGCAGCAGGGGTCAGGTAGCAGGGGTCAGGTAGCAGGGGTCAGGCAGCAGGGGTCAGGTATCAGAGGTCAGGCAGCAGGGGTCAGGCAGCAGGGGTCAGACAGCAGGGGTCAGGTACCACGGGTTAGGTAGCAGGGGTCAGGCAGCAGGGGTCATGTATCAGGGGTCAGGCAGCAGGGGTCAGGCAGCAGAGGTCAGGCAGCAGGGGTCAGGTACCACGGGTTAGGTAACAGGGGTCAGGCAGCAGGGGTCAGGCAGCAGGGGTCAGGTACCACGGGTTAGGTAACAGGGGTCAGGCAGCAGGGTTCAGGTACCACGGGTTAGGTTAGGTTAGGTAGCAAGGGTCAGGTAGCAGTGGTCAGGGGGCATGGGTCATGCAGCAGTGGTCAGGTAGCAGGGGTTAGGCGGCAGGAGTCAGGTAGCAGGGGTCAGGCAGCAGAGGTCAGGCATCAGGGGTCAGGTAGCAGTGGTCAGGCAGCAGGGGTCAAGGAGCAGGGGTCAGGCAGCAGGGGTCAGGCAGCAGGGGTCAGGCAGCAGGGGTCAGGCAGCAGGGGTCAGGTAGCAGTGGTCAGGCAGCAGGGGTCAAGGAGCAGGGGTCAGACAGCAGGGGTCAGGCAGCAGGGGTCAGGTACCACGGCTTAGGTAACAGGGGTCAGGCAGCAGGGGTCAGGTACCACGGGTTAGGTAACAGGGGCCAGGTAGCAGGGGTCAGGCAGCAGGGGTCAAGCAGCAGGGGTCAGACAGCAGGGGTCAGGCAGCAGGGGTCAGGCAGCAGAGGTCAGGCAGCAGGGGTCAGGCAGCAGGGGTCAGGCAGCAGGGATCAGGCAGCAGGGGTCAGGCAACAGGGGTCAGGCAGCAGGAGTCAGGCAGCAGGAGTCAGGCAGCAGGGGTCAGGCAGCAGGGGTCAGGCAGCAGGGGTCAGGCAGCAGGGGTCAGGCAGCAAAGGTCAGGCAGCAGGGGTCAGGCAGCAGGGGTCAGGCAGCAGGGGTCAGGCAGCAGGGGTCAGGCAGCAGGGGTCAGGCAGCAGGAGTCAGGCAGCAGGGGTCAGGCAGCAGGGGTCAGGCAGCAGGGGTCAGGCAGCAGGGTGAGGTCGAGGGGTGACAGACGATTGCCGCAGCTTAAGGGTGCCTGTCGGTCAGCCTCGTTCCTGCGCTTCCTCTGACCCCAGATGACCTTGTTTGTCACGCAACCTCATCCCAGCACTGACCTCTGACCCAGGTGACCTTGTTTATCAGGCAACCTCATCCCAACGCTGACCTCTGACCCCAGGTGACCTTGTTCGTCAGACAACCTCGTCCTAGCGCTGACCTCTAACCGCAGGTGACCTTGTTTGTCAGAGAACCTCATTCCAGCACTGACTTCTGACCCCAGGTGACCTTGTTTGTCTGACAGCCTCTTCCCAGCGTTGACCTCTGACCCTAGGTGACCTTGTTTCTCGGACAGCTTCATCTCGACTACATCTCTGACCTCATGTGACCTTTCCCAAGTAGGTGAACTTTTCCCAGTCTCCTCATCATTTTTCCTCAACAAAGCCATTGAACTTTTTCGCCCCCTCCCCCTGCAAGAGTCCTTTTTTAGGGTGCGTTAGTAGGTCATGATGTAGGGTGCGTTAGTAGGTCATGCTGTAGGGTGTGTTGATAGGTCATGGTGTAGGGTGTGTTAGTAGGTCATGATGTAGGGTGCGTTAGTAGGTCATGCTGTAGGGTGTGTTGATAGGTCATGGTGTAGGGTGTGTTAGTAGGTCATGATGTAGGGTGCGTTAATAGGCCATGCTGTAAGGTGTGTTGATAGATCATGGTGTAGGGTGTGTTAGTAGGTCATGATATAGGGTGCGTTGGTAGTGTAGGGTGTGGTAGTAGGTCATGGTGTAGGGTGTGTCAGTAAGTCATAGTGTAGGGTGTGTTAGTAGGTCATGATATAGGGTGCGTTAGTAGGTCATGGTGTAAGGTGTGTTAGTAGGTCATAGTGTAGGGTGTGTTAGTAGGTCATAGTGTAGGGTGTGTTAGTAGGTCATGGTGTAGGGTGCATTAGTAGGTCATAGTGTAGGGTGTGTTAGTAGGTCATGGTGTAGGGTGCGTCAGTAAGTCATAGTGTGGGGTGTGTTAGTCGGTCATGGTGTAGAGTGCGTCAGTAAGTCTAGAAGTGAGGCCACACTCGGACATGAACAAGAGGGACAGGAACGAAACTGATAGATGAACAGGGCTGAACAGTATTGATCAAGGAACGCAGGAATGTTCACGGGAGTCAAAGGCAACTGAGTTGAATTTAATTATCCCTTTAACATTGCTAATTAGATCATCAATTTTAGAAAAACTGTCATGTTAATTGTTCATTAAGATAAGATGGGGAAGTGAGACGAGAAATTCGACCAGGTTTGAACCTGGATAAAATCAGATCAGAAACTCACATGCTAGTTAAGAAACTCACACGCTAGTTAAGAAACACGCTAGTTAAGAAACTCACACGCTTGTTTCAGTAACTTACACGCCAGTTAAGAAGCTCACATGCTAGTTAAGAAACTCACACGCTTGTTTCAGTAACTTACACGTTAGTTAAGAAACTCACACGCTAGTTTCAGTAACTCACACGCTAGTTAAGAAACTCACACGCTTGTTTCAGTCACTCACATGCTAGTTAAGAAACTCACACGCTAGTTTCAGTAACTCACACGCTAGTTAAGAAACTCACACGCTTGTTTCAGTAACTTACACGTTAGTTAAGAAGCTCACACGCTAGTTAAGAAACTCACACGCTAGTTTCAGTAACTCACACGCTAGCTAAGAAGCTAACACGCTAGTTTCAGTAACTCACATGCTAGTTAAGAAACTCACACGCTGGTTTCAGTAACTCACACGCTAGTTTCAGTAACGAGGCCTGAAGTTTGAGTGGCGTTACAGCTTTCAGGGAGACGTAACGAAACACAGACACACACATGACTCAGTTTCAGAAGGACAGAAACTCAGTGAGACCTGAAACTGTGAAGGGAAGCAGAGGTCAACAAAGAGATAATGAAACTGAGGTCAACGATGAGAGGTGGCTGGGGACGGGGGTCTGAAAGTACGTGGAAGACGTGGTCTGAAATTACGTGGAAGACGGGGTGTCTGAAAGTACGTAGAGGATGGGTTCTGAGCGTACGTGGAGGGCGGGGATCTGAAAGTGCGAGAACAGAATATGAAAGTACAGTACGTGGAGGACATGGTCTGAAAGTACGTGGAAGACGGGGTCTAAAAGCACGTGGAAGACGGGGGGGTCTGAAAGCATGTGGTCGATCAGTGAGAATGGAAGTGGATGACTTAGATAAATCTGACCACATTTTCGAGACGTTGAACATGGCAGGAGTTCGAGGATGTAGATCGTCCGTGTCGCACTGGTAGCGAACTCAAGACCTGACCAGCGGGTTATACACACGTCCAAGTGACTTGAGTTGCTCAGGCCGCCGACCTTCCTTCACAAGAGCAACACCAGTGTACGACCGTGAGGCTGTGTCTTCCAGAGGGAAAGGTTGAGGATCGAGAGGTTCAGGAACAAGAGGAGGAAGAGGAAGAAGAGGAAAAGGAAGAGGTGTGTCATCCTGAGGGATAAGCAGGGTCACCCCAGATGTCTAGCTTGGACCAAGGCGTATAAAACCTTCGACGCCCATATCCAGCTAACCCCCATATTGCACTTTGTTCCTCCCGAGTTTCTCATTTATGCAATCATCTAGACCTGAGCTTTGGCATAAGATCCGAAGTGTGATGCCTGACCAACATGACTATCTACTCTCTGCTAGGAATGCGATCTCAGGGTGAGAATCGCCAACATGACCGTAGTCAAACTGGACAGGTACCGGGCAAGGGGATTTGGAAAGGTGAAACATTTGAGACTTGGAATCGAACACTTACCGAAGCCTTCCAGGTTGATGGTAGATGTCAGTGAGGCTGAGCAAGCCATGGGCGGACGACGTCATCGATATTGTAGAGGCGTCTGGCCGAAGAGGGGAGGATCCTGTCTATGGCAGTTGTCTGTGAAGGGGGGGATTTGTGCAGAAGTCAACACTCATTTGAACACTAGGGATACACTTACCCCAGAAGCTACTGTTGAACGTGATCATATGATGCAGAATATTCAAGATCCTGAAATTCGCACTTTATACGAAGCCATCACTAACTGCAAGCTGTACTTCTGCACCGCTTATTTTTTTCATTGTTACAGGACGTACAGTTTTTTTCTACTTAGTGGCTCAAATCACGGACAGAAGTCCACATCAAGGGATATAGAAGGGATTGTGAAGGGGAAAAAGAAAGGCAAGGGAAAGTATTTCCGAATTTTGGAGACAGTAAAAAAAAAAACTGCATTTTGAAATGTGCCAGATCTTAGTCATTGGGAAAGACATGAGAGGTTAAAGAGTTCCAAAGCTTCGACGTGTAGGAAAAGAAACAGTTATCAAAACGGCCCACTCCTTGAGTTGCTGATGTCCACACAATAATCATGCGACGCAGTAGCTTGTCGAGTATTGCGTGGTCTAGCTAGTGGTGGGTACACAAACAGCAGTCATAAGAAGTAAGTTGATGAAGTCTGTGCCACTATTGTTAGAGAGAAATAACTTCTAAAGCGCTTCGCTGACGGTTTCATGTGAAACTAGACATGCAGGCCAGCAGACTGTAGATTTACTTGCATGGGAAGGAGTTCCATGAGAAGGAATGGACCATATAGACTCAAGATGTGACGATTGTCTAAATCGTTCGGATTCAATCTACTCAAGGTATCGAGAGACTCTTTGTACAAGGCTGTGGAGGATTCCCTACCTCAATGCGGGAACAAGTGCATTCGAATCGCCTTCGTGGGGATGGTCATGTATAGCACGACTGGTTCATGTATACTGAGGTATGCTTATGTCATGTGAGGTCTGTAGTGTTGTAACGCCGACTCATGAACCTTGATTCTCTCCGGGACGAACCCTTTTAGATATGAGATAAGCTTCATAATTCAAGAGACAAGAGACGTTGGGATGAAGAGTTTGTGAAAACTGCCGTTATTTGTCGCTTATTTACTTGAAGCGTAATCTTACTCCAAGATAAACCGTTATCGCAGACACTTCTTTAGGTGGGAGTCTTTTCGTGAAGGAGATAAGAGAGGTGGCGTTTGAGCTGCTTCTGAGATAATGAGATCTGACATTTGTTGCTGAGGAGCCTCAAACAAGAGGCCTTAGTGGTGACCTTCTGGTTCACTGGTGAAGAAGAAAGATATATTTCCCCCAACCACTTCAGGTGTCAGCGTATCACCACAGAGGCACAGCCACTATCCCTAAACACTTCAGTATTCTTCCCACACGATGTACCTCAGAGCACAAGGGTAGTTACAGCACGCTTCACCGTTTCTTCTGTGTCTGCACTCCATAACGGTGGGGTTCCTGGGCCCACGTACTGCTGATCCATCGGCCCAACTCGGTCATCGTTACTTCTCTCTGGCACCTACTGGTACGTGGAACCTTCAAAGGGGAGGATTCCCTCCATCCCTTACACTGGGGTTGACACTCGATGGTTTTGAGTTTCACTGTATATCTATCCCTTTCCACCTACAGAAGTCGTCCACCCCAGGTCTTCGTCCTCACTCTTGACTGGTCCACTTCTCGTGGCGAAGGTCTTGATTTTGCCTGGTGCTGACGTATACCCCGCCGTGGTCTCTCACTCAACTCTTCCCTAACATCCACCAATCCGTTCAAATCTCGGCGGAAGTCGGTTGTTCAAAGTTTGCAGAGCATTCCCTAAAAACCTGTATGAATTGATATGATAGAAATAGGACAACACTTGTGTCGCGTCTTGAAAGTTCTGTGCAGCGATGTCATGAATTTCTTCGCCAGGTAACAACATGGGAAGCTTGTTCACCACGCTGCAGTCTTACCCACTGGAACTTACCTTCGAAGCGGCACAGCTGAACTTCATCTTTTTATGTTAGCTGAGGCGACGCGAGCGACCCGATGATCCAATCAAGTCCACATCATATACGCAGTTTACATATCAACCCTGTACTGAACACATGATAATATCTGATGTAAAATATCTACCACTGTACCCCGAGAATCGAGCCCCTGGTCTATCTGTGTGGCAGCCAGGTATCCTTCTTTCTTTATACAGAGGGTGAGCGGCAGTGTGTACATCTGGTAACATTGTGTGAGGCACAAGATATCCGTGAATCATAGAGTGGTTGCGGAGGAGGTACTATTTGAAGCTTATTGTGGCCTGGGGTTCGATTCTCGAGATGTAGTGGTATTTATATATCCAGGCTTAAGCCAGTTGCCCAATTTATCGACCAGCCCCATATTGAAGGATGAACAGCTGGGTTGACTGCAGACCGCGATTTCCTCAACCAAGATATGAACCACTTTCCCACACAGGTCCACAATGTGTGAGTACCTAATGGAACAGTATATCGTGAGTCAGCGAGGGTAAAGGGGGTTTCTGTGGTGAGTTGACGGTGGTGTGGTGGTTACGGGGAGAGGAAGAGGCGCATGTTGTGGCCTAGGGTAATTCTGAGGGTGTGTGGTGGTATGGTAGACTGGCTGAGCAACGCAGACAGATGAGAATTGTGGCCAGAGTCACTGGGTTAATTGGTCATTGTAAGTTGGGGAGGGATTGTGGTAAGTTGGGGGGATGGGGATGGTTGTGGTATGTCGGTTGTGGTAAGTCAGGAAGTGTATGGTGGTTGTGGTAAGTTTGCCACTGTGTGTGTGTGTCGTGGTTGTGATTACTCAGCGGACGCAATTGGGTGGTTGTGGAGATACCGAACGGAAGTACCAGGTGTGAATACAAGGTGGGCGGACGAACCAGGTGTGCATACGAGGTGGGCGGACGAACCAGGTGTGTGGACTAGGTAGGCGGACGAACCAGGTGTGCATACAAAGTGAGCGGACGAACCAGGTGTGTGGATTAGGTGGGCGGACAAACCAGGTGTGTGGACTAGGTGGGCGGACGAACCAGGTGTGCACACAAGGTGGGCGGACGAATCAGGTGTGCAGATTAGGTGGGCGGGCGAACCAGGTGTGCAGACGAACCAGGTGTGCAGACTAGGTGGGCGGACGAACCAGGTGTGCAGACGAACCAGATGTGCAGACGAACCAGGTAGGCGCTTCGTCCCAGTGAGTCCACAGGGCATCAGAGTGAGTTTACCACGAGTTTGGAGGGGTTGTTGACCAATTGTGGTTGATGGAGACCCAACGGAAGCCATGATGAAGATAGTGAGAAGCTCTGATGGTGATATGGTCATTGTGGTAAGTGTCAGGGAGAGTTGTGCAATGGGTTCCCTCACTCGGTGATGTCTGATGTGTAACACTGGCACGCAATATTACCATCATTGGCTCCCCTAACAGTCCCATGGGGGTGGATTCGAACCACCGTGGTACAATGGGGACCGCTGCTGACCCTGACGCATCTAAGGGCCACCCGGGGTCGAGTTCGCATAGGTTCGAGTCCTGGTTGAGGCAGTTTGTCCACAGTTCATTCAGCTCTTCATCCTCCCGTAGAGGGTGATCGATTAAATGGATGCCTGGCTTAGGCTAGTAGGGTATGTACGAGTTATGATAGGGGATGTACGAGTTATAGTACGAATTTCTCTTCTTTCTTTCTAGTATGTGTTGTGTCAGTGTTTTCATCCCTTCACGGCAGTCCAATCCGCTGTCATCCAGCCTGTTGGCGGCTAGAATTGATCTATCAATCATTGAAGGTGATTACCGTTCATTTTCTCTTCTCTCTTTGGGTTGATTTGACGGATTTGTGGCGACTGTGGTGACCCGGAGGTTGTGTGGTGACTGTGGTGACCCGGAGGTTGTGTGGTGACTGTGGTGACCCGGAGGTTGTGTGGTGACTGTGGTGACCCGGAGGTTGTGTGTGACTGTGGTGACCCGGAGGTTATGTAGTGACTGTGGTGACCTGGAGGTTGTGTGGTGACTGTGGTGACCTGGAGGTTGTGTGTAGCTACTGTGGTGACCTGGAGGTTGTGTGTAGCGACTGTGGTGACCTGGAGGTTGTGTGTAGCGACTGTGGTGACCTGGAGGTTGTGTGGTGACTGTGGTGACCCGGAGGTTGTGTGGTGACTGTGGTGACCCGGAGGTTGTGTGGTGACTGTGGTGACCCGGAGGTTGTGTGTGACTGTGGTGACCCAGAGGTTGTGTGTGACTGTGGTGACCCGGAGGTTGTGTGGTGACTGTGGTGACCCGGAGGTTGTGTGGTGACTGTGGTGACCCAGAGGTTGTGTGTGACTGTGGTGACCCGGAGGTTGTGTAGTGACTGTGGTGACCTGGAGGTTGTGTGGTGACTGTGGTGACCCGGAGGTTGTGTGGTGACTGTGGTGACCCGGAGGTTGTGTGTGACTGTGGTGACCCGGAGGTTGTGTGGTGACCTGAAGGCTGTGTGGTGACTGTGGTGACCCGGAGGTTGTGTGGTGACTGTGGTGACCCGGAGGTTGTGTGGTGACTGTGGTGACCCGGAGGTTGTGTGGTGACTGTGGTGACCCGGAGGTTGTGTGGTGACTGTGGTGACCCGGAGGTTGTGTAGTGACTGTGGTGACCTGGAGGTTGTGTGGTGACTGTGGTGACCTGGAGGTTATGTGTAGCTACTGTGGTGACCTGGAGGTTGTGTGTAGCGACTGTGGTGACCTGGAGGTTGTGTGTAGCGACTGTGGTGACCTGGAGGTTGTGTGGTGACTGTGGTGACCTGGAGGTTGTGTGGTGACTGTGGTGACCCGGAGGTTGTGTGTGACTGTGGTGACCCGGAGGTTGTGTGGTGACTGTGGTGACCTGGAGGTTGTGTGGTGACTGTGGTGACCCGGAGGTTGTGTGTAGCGACTGTGGTGACCTGGAGGTTGTGTGTAGCTACTGTGGTGACCTGGAGGTTGTGTGGTGACTGTGGTGACCTGGAGGTTGTGTGTAGCTACTGTGGTGACCTGGAGGTTGTGTGTAGCGACTGTGGTGACCTGGAGGTTGTGTGGTGACTGTGGTGACCCAGAAGTTGTGTTTGTGGTGACCCGGAGGTTGTGTGGTGACCTGAAGGCTGTGTGGTGACTGTGGTGACCCGGAGGTTGTGTGGTGACTGCGGTGACCCGGAGGTTGTGTGGTGACTGTGTTGACCCGGAGGTTGTGTGTAGCTACTGTGGTGACCTGGAGGTTGTGTGTAGCGACTGTGGTGACCTGGAGGTTGTGTGTAGCTACTGTGGTGACCTGGAGGTTGTGTGTAGCTACTGTGGTGACCCGGAGGTTCTGTGGTGACTGTGGTGACCTGGAGGTTGTATGTAGCGACTGTGGTGACCTGGAGGTTGTGTGTAGTGACTGTGGTGACCTGGAGGTTATGTGTAGCGACTGTAGTGACCTGGAGGTTGTGTGGTGACTGTGGTGACCTGGAGGTTGTGTGGTGACTGTGGTGACCTGGAGGTTGTGTGGTGACTGTGGTGACCCGGAGGTTGTGTGTAGCTACTGTGGTGACCCGGAGGTTGTGTGTAGCGACTGTGGTGACTTGGAGGTTGTGTGGTGACTGTGGTGACCCGGAGGTTGTGTCGTGACTGTGGTGACCTGGAGGTTGTGTGTAGCGACTGTGGTGACCCGGAGGTTGTGTGGTGACTGTGGTGACCCGGAGGTTGTGTGGTGACTGTGGTGACCTGGAGGTTGTGTGTAGCGACTGTGGTGACCCGGAGGTTGTGTGGTGACTGTGGTGACCCGGAGGTTGTGTGGTGACTGTGGCGACCTGCAGGTTGTGTGGTGACTGTGGTGACCTGGAGGTTGTGTGGTGACTGTGGTGACCTGGAGGTTGTGTGTAGCGACTGTGGTGACCCGGAGGTTGTGTGTGACTGTGGTGACCTGGAAGCTGTGTGCGGCGACTGTGGTGACCCGGAGGTTGTGTGGTGACTGTGGTGACCCGGAGGTTGTGTAGTGACTGTGGTGACCTGGAGGTTGTGTGGTGAGTGTGGTGACCTGGAGGTTGAGTGTTGGTTGTCGTGCGTCTATATTTGTGTGGTGGCCGGGTTCAGGTCCCATGGTGGTGTTATGGTTGTATGAGTTGTGGGGGTGCATAGGTACTGTTGTGTGTTGTGGGTCACAGTGGGCGTGTGGTGATTGTAGTGACGTAGCTGGGTGTATGGTGGTTGTAGTGACGTAGCTGGGTATGTGGTGGTTGTAGTGACGTAGCTGTGTGTGTGGTGGTTGTAGTGACGTGCTGGGAGTGTGGTGGTTGTAGTGACGTACTCTCGTGGTTGTAGTGACGTGCTGGGAGTGTGGTGGTTGTAGTGACGTGGCTGAGAGTGTGGTGGTTGTATTGGCGTAGCTGGGTGTGTGGTGGTTGTAGTGACGTGCTGGGTGTGTGGTGGTTGTAGTGGCGTAGCTGGGTGTGTGGTGGTTGTAGTGACGTGCTGGGCGTGTGGTGATTGTAGTAACGTAGCTGGATGTGTGGTGATTGTAATGACGTAGCTGGGTATGTGGTGGTTGTAGTGACGTAGCTGGGAGTGTGGTGGTTGTAGTGACGTAGCTGGGTGTGTGGTGGTTGTAGTGACGTAGCTGGGTGTGTGTTGGTTGTAGTGACGTAGCTGGGTGTGTGGTGATTGTCGTGACGTAGCTGGGTGTGTGGTGGTTGTAGTGACGTAGCTGGGAGTGTGGTGGTTGAAGTGACGTAGCTGGGTATGTGGTGGTTGTAGTGACGTAGCTGGGAGTATGGTGGTTGTAATGACGTAGCTGGGTGTGTGGTGGTTGTAGTGACGTAGCTGGGTGTGTGGTGGTTGTAGTGACGTAGCTGGGTGTGTGGTGATTGTAGTGACGTAGCTGGGTGTGTGGTGGTTGTAGTGACGTAGCTGGGAGTGTGGTGGTTGTAGTGACGTAGCTGGGTGTGTGATGGTTGTAGTGACGTAGCTGGGTATGTGGTGGTTGTAGTGATGTGCTGGGAGTGTGGTGGTTGTAGTGACGTAGCTGGGTGTATGATGGTTGTAGTGATGTAGCTGAGAGTGTGGTGGTTGTAGTGACGTAGCTGGGTGTGTGGTTGTTGTAGTGAAGTAGCTGGGAGTGTGGTGGTTGTAGTGACGTAGCTGGGAGTATGGTGGTTGTAGTGACGTAGCTGGGAGTATGGTGGTTGTAGTGACGTAGCTGGGAGTGTGGTGGTTGTAGTGACGTAGCTGGGAGTATGGTGGTTGTAGTGACGTAGCTGGCAGTGTGGTGGTTGTAGTGACGGAGCTGGGTGTGTGGTGGTTGTAGTGACGGAGCTTGGCGTGTGGTGGTTGTAGTGACGATACTGGTTGTGTGGTAGATGACATGAGTCTGTGAATGTTTCGTTATTCTGATGAGGTAGTGAGTGTAAGATGGTTGTGAGGAACTCTCCTGGTGTAGGAGGTTGTGATTGGTTGGCAGGTAAGTGTTTGGTGGAGACAGTGAGAGGAGGGTATTGTTGTGGTTGTGGTATTCACTGGGAAGAGAATGGCGGTTGTGATAAGAGATATTGTTTGTGTTATGGTTGTGGTCAGGATTGGGTTGTATGGTGCTTAAGGTGAGAGAGGTGCTTGTGGCGAAAGAGAGGTTATATGGTGCTTGTGGAGAGAGAGGGGTTGTGTGGTGCTTGTTGTGAGAGAGGGGTTGTGTAGTGCTTGTGGTGAGAGAGGGTTTGTGTTGTGCTTGTGGTAAGAGAGGGGTTGTGTGGTGCTTGTGGTGAGAAAGGGGTTGTGCGGTGCTTGTGGTGAGAGAGGGGTTGTGTGGTGCTTGTTGTGGGAGAGGGGTTGTGTGGTGCTTGTTGTAGGAGAGGGGTTGTGTAGTGCTTGTGGTGAGAGATGGGTTGTGTGGTGCTTGTGGTAAGAGAGGGGTTGTGTGGTGCTTGTTGTGGGAGAGGGGTTGTGTAGTGCTTGTGGTGAGAGAGGGGTTGTGTGGTGCTTGTGGTGAGAGAGGGGTTGTTTGGTGCTTGTGGTAAGAGAGGGGTTGTGTGGTGCTTGTGGCGAGAGAGGGGTTGTGTGGTGCTTGTGGTGAGAGAGTGGTTGTGTGGTGCTTGTTGTGGGAGAGTGGTTGTATAGTGCTTGTGGTGAGAGAGGGGTTGTGTGGTGCTTGTGGTAAGAGAGGGGTTGTGTGGTGCTTGTGGTGAGAGAGGGGTTGTGTGGTGCTTGTTGTGGGAGACGGGTTGTGCGGTAATTGTGGTGAGAGAGAGGCTGTGTGGTGCTTGTTGTGAGAGAGGGGTTGTGTGGTGCTTGTGGTGAGAGAGGGGTTGTGTGGTGCTTGTGGTGAGAGAAGGGTTGTGTAGTGCTTGTTGTGGGAGAGGGGTTGTGTTGTGCCTGTTGTGGGAGAGAGACTGTGTAGTGCTTGTGGTGAGAGAGGGGTTGTGTGGTGCTTGTGGTAAGAGAGGGGTTGTGTGGTTCTTGTTGTGAGAGAGGGGTTGTGTGGTTCTTGTGGTGAGAGAGGGGTTGTGTGGTGCTTGTGGTGAGAGAGGGGTTTTGTGGTGCTTGTGGTAAGAGAGGGGTTGTGTGGTTCTTGTTGTGAGAGAGGGGTTGTGTGGTTCTTGTGGTGAGAAAGGGGTTGTGTGGTGCTTGTGGTGAGAGAGGGGTTGTGTGGTGGTTGTTGTGAGAGAGTGGTTGTGCGGTGCTTATGGTGAGAGAGGGGTTGTGTAGTGCTTGTGGTGAATTAGAGGTTGGTTGGAGCTTGTGATAAGGGATTATATGGCGCTTGTGGTGAGGATAAGGTCAGTGTTAGTAGTGGTAGGAGTGTGGTGCACTGTGGTAACTGACCTCTGGTAACAGCCCCACCACAGATAAGGACCCCACATGGGGGCAGATAACCCCTATCTACCCCACTTCCTCTCTCTCTCTCTCTCTCTCTCTCTCTCTCTCTCTCTCTCTCTCTCTCTCTCTCTCTCTCTCTCTCTCTCTCTCTCTCTCTCCAGCCTCACCTCACATGTGTTCATGACACTTCCAGCATTTCGCCAGAGGAAACGCAAGATACAACCCATATATATATATATATATATATATATATATATATATATATATATATATATATATATATATATATATATATATATATTTTCTTTTTTTCTTTCATACTATTCGCTATTTCCCGCGTTAGCAAGGTAGCGTTAAGAACAGAGGACTGGGCCGTTGAGGGGATATCCTCATCTGGCCCCCTTCTCTGTTCCTTGTTTTGGAAAACTGAAAAAGAAAAAACGAGAGGGGAGGATTTCCAGCCCCCGCTTCCTTCCCTTTTAGTCGCCTCCTACGACGTGCAGGGAATACATGGGAAGTATTCTTTCTCCCATATCCCCAGGGATAATATATATATATATATATATATATATATATATATATATATATATATATATATATTTTTTTTTTTTTTTCTTTCTTTCAAACTATTCGCCATTTCCCGCGTTAGCGAGGTAGCGTTAAGAACAGAGGACTGGGCCTTGGAGGGAATATCCTCACCTGGCCCCCTTCTCTGTTCCTTGTTTTGGAAAATTAAAAAAAAAAACGAGAGGGGGAAGATTTCCAGCCCCCCCGCTCCCTCCCCTTTTAGTCGCCTTCTACGACACGCAGGGAATACGTGGGAAGTATTCTTTCTCCCCTATCCCCAGGGATAATATATATATATATATATATATATATATATATATATATATATATATATATATATATATATATATATATATATATATATATATTATTGTGCTATGTCGCTGTTTCCCGCGTTAGCGAGGTAGCGCAAGAAAACAAACGAAAGAATGGCCCAATCCACCCACATACACATGTATATACATACACGTCCACCCACGCACATATACATTTATACACATGTACATAATTCATACTTACTGCCTTTATTCATTTCCGTCGCCACCCCGCCACACATGAAATTATACCCTCCTTCCCCCTAAGTGCGCGAGGTGGCACTAGGAAAAGACAACAAAGGCCACATTCGTTCACACTCAGTCTCTAGCTGTCATGTGTAATGCAACAAAACCACAACTCCCTTTCCACATCCAGGCCTCACAAAACTTTCCATGGTATACCATATCGTTCCAATTCACTCTATTCCTTGCACGCCTTTCACCCTCCTGCATGTTCAGGCCCCGATCGCTCAAAATCTTTTTCACTCCATCCTTCCACCTCCAATTTTGTCTCCCACTTCTCGTTCCCTCCACCTCTGACACATATCCTCTTTGTCAATCTTTCCTCACTCATT
>NC_092263.1:191424-243924 GCF_036320965.1 Panulirus ornatus | reverse complement strand
GCTTTGCCCACTCCACATGTGCTTCAGACATAATCACAAGGTCGGTCTATATATAACCTCAAGCTGTGACCTTCGCCTTCGCCACCAGAACCTTTGTACTGGGAGAAGCGCTCTATTTTCGGCCAGGTTTCGACGACTGTTTCACATTCAATTCTTAGGTCGAAGTTTCAGTCGTGACAGCCTGGTGATTCGGGGATCTATTCTTGGAAGAAAGGTCTGGGGACTCATTGTTTTCACGCCAGTTGTTAATGTGACTTTGCTGGCGCTCGCCTGGTAGGGTGGGAGACGGAGGCAACTCCTGTGTTTACATGTGTCCTAGATGGCGCTGCCATCGTGTTTTGTTTTGTCCAATGTATAAACAGGCTTCATTACCAGTCTATTCAAGGTCTTGTCTCTATGTTGCTCCTGCTGCCTGTGTTGTTGTTCTTGTTGCCTGTATAACAGCCCTGTGTTGCCGTTGCTGCCTGTGTGTTACTGTTGGTGTAGGGCAACTCTAGAACAACTTTGTTGTTACAGTCTCTGTAACAATTGTTTTGTTGTTGTTACTGCCTCTGTAGTTCTCCTGTGTTGTTGTTACTGACTCTATAATAGTTCTGTGTTGTTTTTATTGACTCTATATTTGTTCTGTGTTGTTGTTACCGCCTCTATAATTGTTCTGTGTTCTTTTTACTGCCTCTATGATAGCTCGGTGTTGTTCTAGCTGCTTTTTCTAGCACGCAAACACTTCGTTTCTGGCATCAGAATTACCGGTGCACTCACTCAGCTCCTTTCAAAGCTCTCATCTCTCTTCCTCACTCCTCTCGATACCAGGTCCATAAACACTAATATAATCATCTACCTTTCGTAATGTTATGATTGCTTTCATCCACATCATTCTGAGGCCCATTCCTTACTCTCTCTCACAAGTTTTCACAACCTCTCCTTAAGCAAATGTGATATAGTTTCCTTTCCTCTTACCCGCACACTAAACCCTCATGTCACCCTTAAGACATTCCCAAATCATTCTTTCCCCTTCCCCTTATGCATAACTTAGCTCAGAGCTGGAGCATCCAGGCTTTTTTCCATAAGCATACTACCTTCCTCTCTCTTTTCCTCATTCTGGTTACATATATATATATATATATATATATATATATATATATATATATATATATATATATATATATATATATATATATATATTTTCTTTTTTTTTTTTTTGCTTTGCCGCTGTCTCCCGCGTTTGCGAGGTAGCGCAAGGAAACAGACGAAAGAAATGGCCCAACCCACCCCCATACACATGTATATACATACGTCCACACACACAAATATACATACCTACACAGCTTTCCATGGTTTGCCCCAGACGCTTCACATGCCCTGATTCAATCCACTGACAGCACGTCAACCCCGGTATACCACATCGCTCCAATTCACTCTATTCCTTGCCCTCCTTTCACCCTCCTGCATGTTCAGGCCCCGATCACACAAAATCCTTTTCACTCCATCTTTCCACCTCCAATTTGGTCTCCCTCTTCTCCTCGTTCCCTCCACCTCCGACACATATATCCTCTTGGTCAGTCTTTCCTCACTCATTCTCTCCATGTGCCCAAACCATTTCAAAACACCCTCTTCTGCTCTCTCAACCACGCTCTTTTTATTTCCACACATCTCTTACCCTTACGTTACTTACTCGATCAAACCACCTCACACCACACATTGTCCTCAAACATCTCATTTCCAGCACATCCATCCTCCTGCGCACCACTCTATCCATAGCCCACGCCTCGCAACCATACAACATTGTTGGAACCACTATTCCTTCAAACATACCCATTTTTGCTTTCCGAGATAATGTTCTCGACTTCCACACATTCTTCAAGGCTCCCCGAATTTTCGCCCCTTCCCCCACCCTATGATCCACTTCCGCTTCCATGGTTCCATCCGCTGCCAGATCCACTCCCAGATATCTAAAACACTTCACTTCCTCCAGTTTTTCTCCATTCAAACTCACCTCCCAATTGACTTGACCCTCAACCCTACTGTACCTAATAACCTTGCTCTTATTCACATTTACTCTTAACTTTCTTCTTTCACACACTTTACCAAACTCAGTCACCAGCTTCTGCAGTTTCTCACATGAATCAGCCACCAGCGCTGTATCATCAGCGAACAACAACTGACTCACTTCCCAAGCTCTCTCATCCCAACAGACTTCATACTTGCCCCTCTTTCCAAAACTCTTGCATTCACCTCCCTAACAACCCCATCCATAAACAAATATATATATATATATATATATATATATATATATATATATGTATATATATATATATATATATATATATATATATATATATATATATATATATATATATATATATATATATATATATACATATATATATGTATATATATATATATGTGTGATCGGGGCCTGAACATGCAGGAGGGTGAAAGGAGGGCAAGGAACAGAGGGAATTGGAGCGATGTGGTATACCGGGGTTGACGTGCTGTCAGTGGATTGAATCAAGGCATGTGAAGCGACTGGGGTAAACCATGGAAAGCTGTGTAGGTATGTATATTTGCGTGTGTGGACGTATGTATATACATGTGTATGGGGGTGGGTTGGGCCATTTATTTCGTCTGTTTCCATGAGCTACCTCGCAAACGCGGGAGACAGCGACAAAGCAAAAAAAAAAAAAAAAAATATATATATATATATATATATATATATATATATATATATATATATATATATATACATTGCTTTAACAAGGCCTTGATTAAGGCCTTCACAAACCTGTGCCGTCTCAGCTAGCACTGAAAAAGAACCATCGGACATATAGGTTAAGAGAACCAATACAATCATATCATAACATCATGAAACTAACTGCAACATATGGGATGAAACTCGACAGCGACAGATTGAATAGAGCATCACGTGATCTCCTATCAGAATGAGAAGGAACAAGATCAGTGAATCAACTGTCAATACTAATTGTGATCGATGTTTTCGAAGACGTTTATACATGAAAATTTATATGGATTTATATAGAATGTAGAATGATGTTAAAATGAAAACCCATCTATTATGAGAAGTTAAGCCAAGGAGTATAAAACTGAAAGAAATATGAAGGAAGACAAGATCTCTGATGATGTCTGGTGAACGAAGTTTAAGACGATACAAGAGAAATATGAGAATAATGATAACTGAAGGAAGAACTGAAAAATGATGATAAATGAAGGAAGAACTGAAAAATAATCATAACTGAAGTAAGAACTGAAAAATCATAACAAAAAGTGCTGACAGAGAATTAATGGAGACCCAGAGAACAGAAGAGGAACAATGCAAAGACCCCAAACCATCTTACCTCGTACAATAGGTTAAGAATGTAGCGATAATGATCACATAGGAATAGCGTGGTGATAAATTGGTTAGTTATCTATCAATTTATTCATAATTACTCTCAGACCCGTTTGTTTGAGTGAGTCCCACTGTTACGCCAGAACTTCTTTCTTAACGCCTCCTTCTGAAGTCTCAAGGATGCGCTACTTCCAGTACCAGGGAAATGTGGATTCCTTCCGAGTGAGACTCTCTTGGACGGGGCTCGACTCCCAAGGGCACAGTCTCGCCGAAGGTGACTTTTCACTCGCGGCGCTGCCTCTTGCAGGTGGAGCCCGGTAACACCAACTGGTTTGATTTAGCAAAACTCCCGTTGACGACCACAGCGCACTCTCCTCCCTCACCCTTCATGTCTCCTCCCTCACCCTTCATGTCTCCTCCCTCACCCTTCAAGTCTCCTCCCTCACCCTTCATGTCTCCTCCCTCACCCTTCAAGTCTCCTCCCTCACCCTTCAAGTCTTAACCCTCACCCTTCAAGTCTCCACCCTCACCCTTCAAGTCTCCTTCCTCACCCTTCAAGTCTCCTCTCTCACCCTTCAAGTCTCCTCCCTCACCCTTCAAGTCTCCACCCTCACCCTTCAAGTCTCCTCCCTCACCTATCAAGTCTCCTCCCTCACCCTTCAAGTCTCCACCCTCACCCTTCAAGTCTCCTCCCTCACCCTTCAAGTCTCCACCCTCACCCTTCAAGTCTCCTCCCTCACCCTTCAAGTCTCCACCCTCACCCTTCAAGTCTCCACCCTCACCCTTCAAGTCTCCTCCCTCACCCTTCAAGTCTCCTCCCTCACCCTTCAAGTCTCCTCCTTCACCCTTCAAGTCTCCTTCCCCACCCTTCAAGTCTCCACCCTCACCCTTCATGTCTCCTCCCTCACCCTTCAAGTCTCCACCCTCACCCTTCAAGTCTCCTCCTTCACCCTTCAAGTCTCCACCCTCACCCTTCAAATCTCCTCCCTCACCCTTCAAGTCTCCTCCTTCACCCTTCAAGTCTCCACCCTCACCCTTCAAATCTCCACCCTCACCCTTCAAGTCTCCTTCCTCACCCTTCAAGTCTCTTCCCTCACCCTTCATGTCTCCTCCCTCACCCTTCATGTCTCCTCCTTCACCCTTCAAGTCTCCAACCTCACCCTTCAAATCTCCACCCTCACCCTTCAAGTCTCCTCCCTCACCCTTCAAGTCTCCTCCCTCACCCTTCATGTCTCCTCCCTCACCCTTCAAGTCTCCTCCCTCACCCTTCAAGTCTTAACCCTCACCCTTCAAGTCTCCACCCTCACCCTTCAAGTCTCCTTCCTCACCCTTCAAGTCTCCTCTCTCACCCTTCAAGTCTCCTCCCTCACCCTTCAAGTCTCCACCCTCACCCTTCAAGTCTCCTCCCTCACCTATCAAGTCTCCTCCCTCACCCTTCAAGTCTCCACCCTCACCCTTCAAGTCTCCTCCCTCACCCTTCAAGTCTCCACCCTCACCCTTCAAGTCTCCTCCCTCACCCTTCAAGTCTCCACCCTCACCCTTCAAGTCTCCACCCTCACCCTTCAAGTCTCCTCCCTCACCCTTCAAGTCTCCTCCCTCACCCTTCAAGTCTCCTCCTTCACCCTTCAAGTCTCCTTCCCCACCCTTCAAGTCTCCACCCTCACCCTTCAAGTCTCCTCCCTCACCCTTCAAGTCTCCACCCTCACCCTTCAAGTCTCCTCCTTCACCCTTCAAGTCTCCACCCTCACCCTTCAAATCTCCTCCCTCACCCTTCAAGTCTCCTCCTTCACCCTTCAAGTCTCCACCCTCACCCTTCAAATCTCCACCCTCACCCTTCAAGTCTCCTTCCTCACCCTTCAAGTCTCCTTCCTCACCCTTCAAGTCTCCTCCCTCACCCTTCACGTCTCCTCATTCACCTTTCTAGTCTCCTCCGTCACCCTTCCAGTCTCCACCCTCACCCTTCAAGTCTCCTCCTTCACCCTTCAAGTCTCATCCCTTACCCTTCAAGTCTCCACCCTCACCCTTCAAGTCTCATCCCTCACCCTTCAAGTCTCCACCCTCACCCTTCAAGTCTCCTCCCTCACCCTTCAAGTTTTCTTCCTCACCCTTCAATTCTCCTCCCTCACCCTTCAGGTCTTCTCCTTCACCCTCATATCGTCTCCCTCACCCTTCAAGTCTCCTCTCTCACCCTCATAGCATCTACCTAGCTCTTCAAGTCTCCTCCCTCGCCCTCATATCATCTCCCTCACCCTTCAAGTCTTCTCCCTCACCCTCAAATAGTCTCCCTCACTCTTCAAGTCTCCTCCCTCACCCTTCAAGTCTCCTCCTTCGCCCTCATATCATCTCCCTCACCCTTCAAGTCTCCTCCCTCACACTTCGAGTCTTCTTCCTCACCCTCATATCGTCTCCCTCACCCTTCAAGTCTCCTCCCTCACCCTAATATCGTGTCCCTCGCTCTTCAAGTCTCCTCCCTAACCCTCCAAGTCTCCTCTCTCACCCTCATAGCATCTCCCTCACCCTTCAAAGTCTTCTCCCTCACCCTCAAATCGTCTCCCTGGCACCTTGTGCTCCCTCCATATGCCACTCACCTTCCCTTCGCTCCCTAACCTTCCTCCCCTCCTGTATATCTACCCTCCCTCCCTCCTCTTTCTCCCATGACTTTTGGGAGAGGAGGGGAGGGAGGAAGGGGGAGGGGAGGGAGGAAGGGGGAGGGGAGGGAGGAAGGGGGAGGGGAGGGAGGAAGGGGGAGGGGAGAGTAATCTTGTTCACGTCTAGGGGCGTCGGCTGAGCGCCCCTTCCCCAGCCCACGCCCCAGCCCACGCCCCAGCCCCGTACCTACCCTCCATGATGCACACCCCCGCCCCGCCCCGCCCCGCTACCCCGCATCATCCCCAAACCCCACCTCCACCCCCCCCCCCCCCACCCTGCATGGTGATAATCAATATACTCAGGGAACCGCTGGCTACGCACATACATACGCACACACACACACACACACACACACTCACATATGTGTGTGTGTGTGTGTGTGTGTGTGTGTGTGTGTGTGTGTAGAGGAGTGAGCGCACACGCACAAACATGGTGCCTCCGTTGTGTAGTGGTCAGCGTTATTGGCCACGAGTCAGCACAAGGCCACGTGGGTTGGAACCCTGGGCGCGGCAGATGACCCACACCCAACCCAGGTGTTCATCCTCCCCTTCTGGGCTGCTCGTTGTATGAGTACCTGGATTAGACTGAGGGCTATGCAAACACACTAAAACACACACACACACACACACACACGCACACGCACACACACACACACACACAGATACAGACACAGACACACACACACATAAACACACACACACACACACACACACACACACACACACACACACACACATACACAGACAGACAGACACAGATACATACACAGCCACACACACACACATAAACACACACACACACACACACACACACGGTGGCTCTACGGGTGTAGAACTCCCCCCCCCCCCATACAGTACAAATAGGTAATTACACACATTTATATCATTAGGAAGGAGGTGTACAAATTACATCATTAATATAATCCATATAATTTGATCATTATGACATTTGCCTGGGTTAGTAAACTGCTGTTAGGCTCGGAGCAGATCTTAACAGATGTGAAGAAGCCTCGACAAGTGTGGGACAGATCCATTGCAGGTGTGTAAGGAAACAGGTGTGTGGAGGGACCATGTGTGTTGTGAACAGTTGTGTGGAGAACAAGTGTGTGAGGGGGTACAGCTGTGTGGGGGAACAGGTGTGAAGGGAACAGTTATTTGGATGAAACAGGTGTGTGGAGGAACAGGTGTGAGGGTGATAGGTATGAGGAGGAACAGGTGTGAGGAGGAGCTGGTGTGAGAGGAACAGGTGTGGGGAACAGGTGTAAAGTGGAAACTCTTGACAGTCCTAGCGTTAATATGCATCCTTGACAGATGTTGAATCTTTGACAGGTTTTCTGAACACTTGACAAGGTGTTTGAATACCTGAGAGGCCTTTATGAAGCCATCAGACACCATATGTCTCACACAGATACATAGAAGCGTTTGACAGGCTTTCGAAGTTTTGATAGTTACAGTCAACGACAGACAACGAAAACAAGAAAAATCTTTGAAGCGACTCAAAAGCTTAACAGGCAAGGTGATGGACTGACACGCGATCAAGCTGTGACGAGATTTACGAAGATCTGACAGAGATGGTGAAGCTTGACAACTGAAGTTCATCCCTGACGAATACCTTTGCCAGGGAGTGGACAAGCTGGAGAAGAGGAGATGTCTGCACTGGGAGGCCCCATCTGGGATATAGGGGTTTGGGGAGACACGGCCATAACCACAGCCCAGTTTCTAATAATCATGGCGCGGATAGAAAATAGGAGATGTCTCCCTCCATCCCGTGGAGATTCCTCGACTTTCGACCATGGAAAAAAAAGATCCTGGCGATGACGATACCTGGCGATGACCATACCTGGCGATGACCATACCTAGCGATGGTCCGTCTCGAGCTCCCCAGTCCTGACCCATGATCTTCTCTGTAGTACAAGGTGCCCACTAGAGGTATTTACCCTCCTGCTGCGTGTGCTGCAGGGAAGGTGGCTTCGGGAGGAGCCCCGTGCTTCACTATCTTGCCTCCATTTCCGTCCATAAGGATTGTGGGTTGCTATTACTGTCCTCCAGCAGATAATCTCGTCTTAGACCATCAGGTCTGCTGTTATCTATCCTTCCCATGTGCTGTCCTCCAGCAGGTAACCTCGTCTTAAACCATCAGGTCTTCTGTTATCAGTCCTTCTCATGTGCTGTCCTCCAGCAGATAACCTGGTCATAGACCATCAGGTCTTGTGTTATCAGTCCTTCCCATGTACTGTCCTCCAGCAGATAATCTCGTCTTAGACCATCAGGTCTGCTGTTATCTATCCTTCCCATGTGCTGTCCTCCAGCAGGTAACCTCGTCTTAAACCATCAGGTCTTCTGTTATCAGTCCTTCTCATGTGCTGTCCTCCAGCAGATAACCTGGTCATAGACCATCAGGTCTTCTGTTATCAGTCCTTCCCATGTACTGTCCTCCAGCAGATCACCTGGTCATAGACCATCAGGTCTTGTGTTATCAGTCCTTCCCATGTACTGTCCTCCAGCAGATCACCTCGTCATAGACCATCAGGTCTTGTGTTATCAGTCCTTCCCATGTACTGTCCTCCAGCAGATCACCTCGTCATAGACCATCAGGTCTTGTGTTATCAGTCCTTCCCATGTACTGTCCTCCAGCAGATCACCTCGTCATAGACCATCAGGTCTTGTGTTATCAGTCCTTCCCATGTACTGTCCTCCAGCAGATAATCTCGTCTTAGACCATCAGGTCTGCTGTTATCTATCCTTCCCATGTGCTGTCCTCCAGCAGGTAACCTCGTCTTAAACCATCAGGTCTTCTGTTATCAGTCCTTCTCATGTGCTGTCCTCCAGCAGATAACCTGGTCATAGACCATCAGGTCTTGTGTTATCAGTCCTTCCCATGTACTGTCCTCCAGCAGATCACCTCGTCATAGACCATCAGGTCTTGTGTTATCAGTCCTTCCCATGTACTGTCCTCCAGCAGATCACCTCGTCATAGACCATCAGGTCTTGTGTTATCAGTCCTTCCCATGTACTGTCCTCCAGCAGATCACCTCGTCATAGACCATCAGGTCTTGTGTTATCAGTCCTTCCCATGTACTGTCCTCCAGCAGATAATCTCGTCTTAGACCATCAGGTTAAACCATCAGGTCTTCTGTTATCAGTCCTTCTCATGTGCTGTCCTCCAGCAGATAACCTGGTCATAGACCATCAGGTCTTCTGTTATCAGTCCTTCCCATGTACTGTCCTCCAGCAGATCACCTGGTCATAGACCATCAGGTCTTGTGTTATCAGTCCTTCCCATGTACTGTCCTCCAGCAGATCACCTCGTCATAGACCATCAGGTCTTGTGTTATCAGTCCTTCCCATGTACTGTCCTCCAGCAGATCACCTCGTCATAGACCATCAGGTCTTGTGTTATCAGTCCTTCCCATGTACTGTCCTCCAGCAGATCACCTCGTCATAGACCATCAGGTCTTGTGTTATCAGTCCTTCCCATGTACTGTCCTCCAGTAGAATCATGTTCAAAGGTGTTCCTGGCGCTTTCAGTCCTCACCTTTGTGCCATTCAAGAAAAGGTCTTGGTTTTCAACACACTCTACTGAGTTGTAATGGGCCAGAGACTCTCCTGACTTGTGATGGGCTGGAGACTCTCCTGACTTGTGATTGGCCAGAGACTCCTCTGATTTGTGATGGGCAAGAGATTCTCCTGGCTTGTGATGTGCCAGAGACTCTCTTGACTTGTGATGGGCCAGATACTCCCCTGACTTTTGGTGGGCCGGAGACTCTCCTGACTTGTGATGGGCCGGAGACTCTCCTGACTTGTGATGGGCCGGAGACTCTCTTGACTTGCGATGGGCCAGAGACTCTCCTGACTTGTGATGGGTCAGACACTTTCCTAACATGCGATAGGCCAAAGACTCTCCTGACTTGCGGTGGGCCAGAGACTCTCCTGACTTGTGATAGGCCAGAGACTCCTCTGAATTGTGATGGGCCGGAGACTCTCCTGACTTGCGATGGGCCAGACGTTCCTTGCCTGCGTACAGCAAGTCGTATATCTGCCAAGTGGATGAGTTCAGACCTTAGACTAACCAGCTAAAGCTTTAAGCTTGCCCAGTCTCTCTCGACACTGGGATTACCAAGCTAAGGCTTTCTAAACTTCTGCTAAACATCAGCTTATGACAGCTTAATCTTAGCAAACTCTCTGTTAGTCCTTAATTTGTTAGCTTAAAACCTGGTAAGCTGTCCGTTAAACTCCAGCTTACTGTGTTTTAGTTTGCCGTGCCTGAACTTTCAAGCTGAGCGCAATTTTCTCCTAAACATGAGCTTAGCGTTGTAAAGCTTATTGGAATTTCTAATTACTAGCTTATTATGATATAGACAATATATATATATATATATATATATATATATATATATATATATATATATATATATATATATATATATATATATATATACATATATATGTATATATATATATATATATATATATATATATATATATATATATATATATATATATATATATATATATATATATATATATTGGAAAGGATCACAATTTTGCGCGTGATCAAGATATTCCTATGAGTCCACGGGGAAAATGAAACACGAAAAGTTCCCAAGTGCACTTTCGTGTAATAATCACATCATCATGGGAGACACAAGAGAGAAATATAACAGTCAGTTGATACACATCGAAGAGACGAAGCTAGGACGCCATTTAGTAAACATGTGATTGTCCAAAACATGAAGAGACATGGAGAAAATTGGAGGAAGGGAAGTGTTTTAGATATCTGGGAGTGGATTTGGCAGCGGATGGATCCATGGAAGTGGAAGTGAATCATAGGGTGAGGGAGAGGGCGAAAATTCTGGGAGCCTTGAAGAATGTGTGGAAGTCGAGAACATTATCTCGGAAAGCAAAAATGGGTATGTTTGAAGGAATAGTGGTTCCAACAATGTTGTATGGTTGCAAGGCGTGGGCTATGGATAGAGTTGTGCGCAGGAGGGTGGATGTGCTGGAAATGAGATGTTTGAGGACAATATGTGGTGTGAGGTGGTTTGATCGAGTAAGTAATAATAGGGTAAGAGAGATGTGTGGTAATAAAAAGAGTTTGGTTGAGAGAGCAGAAGAGGGTTTTTGAAATGGTTTGGTCACATGGAAAGAATGAGTGAGGAAAGATTGTTCAAGAGGATATATGTGTCTGGGGTGGAGAGAACGAGGAGAAGTGGGAGATCTAATTAGAGGTGGAAAGATGGAGTGAAAAAGATTTTGAGTGATCGGAGCCTGAACATGCAGGAGGGTGAAAGGCGTGCAAGGAATAGGGTGAATTGGAACGACGTGGTATACCGGGGTCGACGTCCTGTCAATGGATTGAACCAGGGCATGTGAAGCGTCTGGGGTAAACCATGGAAAGTTCTGTGGTGCCTGGATGTGGAAAGGGAGCTGTGGTTTCGGTGCACTATTACATTACAGCTAGAGACTGAGTGTGAACGAATGGGGCCTTTGTTGTCTTCCTAGCGCTACCTCGCGCACATGTAGGGGGGAGGGGTTTGTTATTTCATGTGTGGCGAGGTGGCGATGGGAATGACTAAAGGCAGACAGTATGAATTATGTACATGTGTATATATGTATATGTCTGTGTGTATATATATATATGTATACGTTGAGATGTATAGGTATGTATATTTGCGTGTGTGGACGTGTATGTATATACATGTGTATGTGGGTGGGTTGGGCCATTGTTTCGTCTGTTTCCTTGTGCTCCCCCGCTAACGCGAGAGACAGCGACAAAGCAAAATAGATAAATAAATGAAATATATATATATATATATATATATATATATATATATATATATATATATATATATATATATATACATATATGTATATATATGTATATATATATGTATATATATTTGTTGACTCGCTGTGTGGTAGGAGTCACAGGTAATACCGACCTTCCTGGAAAAAAAAAAAAAAACTCTGTTCAAAGGCCTAGCAACAGGACTCTGGGAGAGCGTTGCTTTCGTACTGTATCTTTGTAACCAATGGACGGTCGTCATAGAGAAAGAAGTGGGACCACTACAGTCTTTTAATCATATATCTTGCATTATGGGTGACAGGATGGGCATTGGCTCGCTCCAGCAGCCAGTTGTAAGACCCCCACTGGTTGTAGCAGCTAGTTGTAAGACCCCCCCCCCATTGGTTCCAGCAGCCAGTTGTAAGATCCTACTGGTTCCAGCAGCTAGTTGCAAGACATCCACTGGTTCCAGCAGCTAGTTATAAGACCCTCATTGGTTCTATCAGCTAGTTGTAAGACCCCCATTGGTTCCAGCAGCCAGTTGTAAGACCACACTGGTTCCAGCAGCTAGTTGTAAGACCCCCATTGGCTCCAACAGCCAGTTGTAAGACCACACTGGTTCCATCAGCTAGTTGTAAGACCCCCATTGGTTCCAGTAGCTAGTTGTAAGACCCCCATTGGTTCCAGTAGCCAGTCTTAAGACTCCCACTGGTTCCAGCAGCTAGTTGTAAGACCCCCATTGGCACCAGCAGCTAGTTGTTAGACCCCCATTGGCACCAGCAGCTAGTTGTAAGACTACACTGGTTCCAGCAGCCAGTTGTAAGACCCCCATTGGTTCCAGCAGCCAGTTGTAAGACCCCCATTGATTCCAGTAGCTAGTTGTAAGACTCCCACTGGTTCCAGCAGCTAGTTGTAAGACCCCCATTGGTTCCAGCAGATGACGGCAGGATCGTCTTTAGTTCCAGCAGCTAGATGAGGGAGATTCACTCGTTCCGGAAGCGAATTGCAGGACCCTCACTGGTTCCAGCGTCTGGTGACAGGACTCTCACTGGTTCCAGCAGCTGATGGCAAGATCCTCGTTGATACCAGCAGCTAGTGGTAAGATTATCGCTCGTTCCAGTAGCTGTTGGCAAGACTTTGAATGATTCCAGTGGCTGGTGGCAAGGATGACCTCCATTCCAGATCCCAGGCCATGAGTCTTGGCCTCACAGGGTTACTTCTTCCAGTCCGGAGCGCCCCAGGGACAGGAAGAATCCGAGTTTTCTAAAATTGCTTTTGACTTTCGAGATAAAAACGTCAGACTGATCTAGGAGCCAGTTCAGACTTTACAACAGCTCAGCTGAATTCAGACACCAGTGTTGTTAATGCTTACCAACAGCTCTCTCAACCTCTGCCAACACTTTCATAAAAATCGTGATATTTCAGTTGCCCCGGACAAAAGTCGTGTTGACCCCGGACAGCAACCGAATTCAAACCATGACAACATCCGAAGAAACCCCTAACAACAGTCGAGGAAACCCCTAACAACAGTCGAGGAAACCCCTAACAACAGCAGAGGAAACCCCTAACAACAGTCGAGGAAACCCCTAACAACAGTCGAGGAAACCCCTAACAACAGCAGAGGAAACCCCTAACAACAGCAGAGGAAACCCCTAACAACAGTCGAGGAAACCCCTAACAACAGCAGAGGAAACCCCTAACAACAGTCGAGGAAACCCCTAACAACAGCAGAGGAAACCCCTAACAACAGTCGAGGAAACCCCTAACAACAGTCGAGGAAACCCCTAACAACAGCAGAGGAAACCCCTAACAACAGTCGAGGAAACCCCTAACAACAGTCGAGGAAACCCCTAACAACAGCAGAGGAAACCCCTAACAACAGTCGAGGAAACCCCTAACAACAGTCGAGGAAACCCCTAACAACAGCAGAGGAAACCCCTAACAACAGCAGAGGAAACCCCTAACAACAGTCGAGGAAACCCCTAACAACAGCAGAGGAAACCCCTAACAACAGTCGAGGAAACCCCTAACAACAGCAGAGGAAACCCCTAACAACAGCAGAGGAAACCCCTAACAACAGTCGAGGAAACCCCTAACAACAGTCGAGGAAACCCCTAACAACAGCAGAGGAAACCCCTAACAACAGTCGAGGAAACCCCTAACAACAGCAGAGGAAACCCCTAACAACAGCAGAGGAAACCCCTAACAACAGTCGAGGAAACCCCTAACAACAGCAGAGGAAACCCCTAACAACAGTCGAGGAAACCCCTAACAACAGCAGAGGAAACCCCTAACAACAGTCGAGGAAACCCCTAACAACAGCAGAGGAAACCCCTAACAACAGTCGAGGAAACCCCTAACAACAGCAGAGGAAACCCCTAACAACAGCAGAGGAAACCCCTAACAACAGTCGAGGAAACCCCTAACAACAGCAGAGGAAACCCCTAACAACAGTCGAGGAAACCCCTAACAACAGCAGAGGAAACCCTAACAACAGTCGAGGAAACCCCTAACAACAGCAGAGGAAACCCCTAACAACAGTCGAGGAAACCCCTAACAACAGCAGAGGAAACCCCTAACAACAGTCGAGGAAACCCCTAACAACAGCAGAGGAAACCCCTAACAACAGCAGAGGAAACCCCTAACAACAGCAGAGGAAACCCCTAACAACAGTCGAGGAAACCCCTAACAACAGCAGAGGAAACCCCTAACAACAGTCGAGGAAACCCCTAACAACAGCAGAGTTATTACCCCCTGACAACAACCGAGGTAACTCCTAACAACAATAGAGTTACAACCCCTAATACCAGCCATCATAACCCCTGATAACAGCCTAGTTAACCCCTGGACATTAGCCGAACTAACCCCAGATAACAGCCAAATTATACCCTGCCAACAGCTACGATAACTTTTTCCAGCATCTTAGTCACTCTTGGCCAATACTTAGCTTCAATAAGAACCTACCTGACCAAGAGCAATGTTAATATCCTTCATCCTTTTAACGCTAACATCCCAATTTAACACTTAACAACACCCTCATCAATCCCAAAGCAGTCAAGGTACCTCCCTCCATCAACCATGTCAACTCGACTCATTAACCACGTCAACCCACCTGCCAGCAACGCCAGGAGCTAACTCGGTCTCTGCCAACAGAATGATTAACCCACGTAAATACAGTTCAGATGAGTTACACTGACAGCCATGATAACCCTGCCAACATCCTGCTGACCCTGCCAACATCCTGCTGACCCTGCCAACATCCTGCTGACCCTGCCAACATCCTGCTGACCCTGCCAACATCCCGCTGACCCTGCCAATATCCTGCTGACCCTGCCAATATCCTGCTGACCCTGCCAACATCCTGCTGACCCTGCCAACATCCTGCTGACCCTGCCAACATCCTGCTGACCCTGCCAATATCCTGCTGACCCTACCAACATCCTGCTGACCCTGCCAACATCCTGCTGACCCTGCCAACATCCTGCTGACCCTGCCAACATCCTGCTGACCCTGCCAATATCCTGCTGACCCTGCCAACATCCTGCTGACCTTTCCAACATCCTGCTGACCCTTCCCAACAGCTGACCTTGCCAACAGTCGCCTTGCCCACAACAATCATGGTTAACCCAAGACAACAGTTAGTTAAACCCCCCCTCCCCCATCAACCACCCCCCACCAACGTCCCAGATAACCCACGCCAAGTGTCCACACACACTCCACCAACAGCTCACTTAACCACGCTAAGAGCTCACGTAAGCCCCCCCCTCCCCCCCCCCCCCCCGCCCCACCTCTCTCCCACCGACAGCTTATTTAGCCCCCGTCAACAGCTTAATCAACCACAAACCACAGTTTAGCTCGCCACCGCTTACAGCTTAATTAACCACCGCCAACACCTTACTTAGCCCTCGCCAACAGTGCATTTAACCCCCGCCAACAGCTTAGTCAACCCCCACTAACAGCCCAGTTAGCCAAACCAATAACCAATTCAACCCCATCAACATCCTAGTCCACCCCCACCAACTACCCAGTCAACCTTCACCAACAACCCAATCAACTCTCTCGAACAACTCCATCAGTCCCCACCAACAGCCCAGTCAACCCTCTCCAACATTTCAATCAACCTTCTCCAACAACTCCATCAGTCCCCACCAACAACCCAGTCAACCCTCTCCAACAACTTCATCAGTCCCCACCAACAAGCCAGTCAACCCTCTCCAACATTTCAATCAACCCTCTCCAACAACTCCATCAGTCCCCACCAACAACCCAGTCAACCCTCTCCAACATTTCAATCAACCCTCTCCAACAACTTCATCAGTCCCCACCAACAAGCCAGTCAACCCTCTCCAACAACTCCATCAGTCCCCACCAACAAGCCAGTCAACCCTCTCCAACATCTCAAGCAACCCTCTCCAACAACTTCATCAGTCCCCACCAACAAGCCAGTCAACCCTCTCCAACATCTCAAGCAACCCTCTCCAACAACTCCATCAGTCCCCACCAACAACCCAGTCAACCCTCTCCAACAACTTCATCAGTCCCCACCAACAACCCAGTCAACCCTCTCCAACATTTCAATCAACCCTCTCCAACAACTTCATCAGTCCCCACCAACAAGCCAGTCAACCCTCTCCAACAACTCCATCAGTCCCCACCAACAAGCCAGTCAACCCTCTCCAACATCTCAAGCAACCCTCTCCAACAACTTCATCAGTCCCCACCAACAAGCCAGTCAACCCTCTCCAACATCTCAAGCAACCCTCTCCAACAACTTCATCAGTCCCCACCAACATCCCAGTCAACCCTCTCCAACATCTCAAGCAACCCTCTCCAACAACTCCATCAGTCCCCACCAACAACCCAGTCAACCCTCTCCAACAACTTCATCAGTCCCCACCAACAACCCAGTCCACCCCCACCAACAACCCAGTCAATCCCCCACCAATAACCCAATCAACCCCCACCAACAAACCAGTCAACCCCCTACCACCAACCCAATCAACCTCTAGCAACAACCCAGTCAACCCCCAACTAACAACTCAATCAACTCTCTCGAACAACCCAGTCAACCCATCCCACAAAAACAACAACCCTGTCAAACCCCCACCCAAAACCCCGTCAATCCCCGCCAACAACCCCTCAACTCTTAGACTGAGGAAGCGGGTTTGGCCTGGTCTAAATATAGCGGCCCAATGTGCGCGAGTCTTGCTGCACCAATCAATGTCTCTCTCTCTCTCTCTCTCTCTCTCTCTCTCTCTCTCTCTCTCTCTCTCTCTCTCTCTCTCTCTCTCTCTCTCTCTCTCTCTCTCTCTCTCTGGGACTTCGCTTTATAAACCTCTGTCTGTCTGTCTGTCTGTCTCTCTCTCTCTCTCTCTCTCTCTCTCTCTCTCTCTCTCTCTCTCTCTCTCTCTCTCTCTCTCTCTCTCTTGGACTTCGCTTTTTAAACCTCTCTCTCTCTCTCTCTCTCTCTCTCTCTCTCTCTCTCTCTCTCTCTCTCTCTCTCTCTCTCTCTCTCTCTCTCTCTCTCTCTCTCTCTACGCCAGGGTATGTCGGGCAATCGATAATATGAAAATGCTGGCCTAGAGAGAGAGAGAGAGAGAGAGAGAGAGAGAGAGAGAGAGAGAGAGAGAGAGAGGTTTAAAAAGCGAAGTCCAAGAGAGAGAGAGAGAGAGAGAGAGATCTACCGATGTTGCAGGGGACGGTGACACTGAAATTAGCGCAGTCTACCCTAGACCGTTTTCTGTGGTGGCGCGATGTCGAAGTTTACCCCGAGAAAGAAAACCATATTTCCTATACTTTATTATCTTTATCATCGTAATTACTGTAACTGTCGTCATTATTCCCACCACCACTTTATCAATGTCATTATTTTTTTTGATATACACCTGTCGTTATCAGTGAGAGGTATCTTAAGATACCCTCTTTTAGTACGAGTGATATCATTACATAACTTACATAACTATATAGTCTCTCTCTCTCTCTCTCTCTCTCTCTCTCTCTCTCTCTCTCTCTCTCTCTCTCTCTCTCTCTCAATGATGACATCATTACCCGTCCTCTAGCTGCTTCGAAGCTGAGGATGCCCCACGCTGATATCTGGGGTTATGAATATATATTTTACTATCTTCTTGCCCCAGGAATCCCATCTTACCTTTACGGAGCTCCTGCAGCACCCAGGAAGCCGGCCACGTCCGCTGGATGGGACCAAGGGTCGTAAAGTGTTGTGTTGATCCATGTGTGTGTGTGTGTGTGTGTGTGTATATGTGTGTGTGTGTGTGTGTGTGTGTGTGTGTATATGTGTGTGTGTGGGGGGGAGTACAGATCATCTCGGTAGTAAGTGTTTGGCGTCTTGTATTATGGGCATGAAGGATCCTCCTGGGATGTGTTGAATCAGTGTTTGTCGTAATGCTGGGGTGAGTCATGTCCAAAGCATAGTCGGGAAAGCATAACTCGTGTTTGTCTGGGGAGTGTGGTTTCTGATAGATGTGTTTCAGACGAAGGTGAACTGGCGGTTGTTTAGTGCTTACTGGGTCATCTTAGTGTGTGTGTGTGTGTGTGTGTGTGTGTGTGTGTGTAATGTTTATTGGGGATCGAGGGGATCTCTGCGTAGAGGTCGCTGAAGTGTGAGGTTTTTATTTCCATTTGATGGTCAGTGGTTAGCTGTTTTAGTGGGAGAGTTCTCGTGATGTTGAGGTGGGGTTGTATTGGGAGGATCTTCGTTTCATTGTGTAAGTGTTGAGTATAAGTGGCTTCTAAGTAGCCGTGATTGTAACAAGTGCTCCATTAGGTGTGTACTGCACATTTATTACCTTTTGAGAGGGTGGAAGACCTGGCAGGTGAGGCTCTGTTTAGAGTGGAGCGAATGAATTGATTGTAAGAGATGCTAAGGGTTTCCTATTCTTGTCCAAAGTTGGTGCCAGTTAGTGTTCTGAGGGTATTCAGTCGTGTGTAGCGTTTGTGTCGATGTTATTGGCGTAGGGTGTCAAGGTCAAGCGTGTGTCGTATGCGATGCCCAGAATGGTTGATGTTTTGTTCAGTTCCACTGAAGGTGACTGGACAGTGTGAGTGGGATTGGTGTGTGTGTGTCTGGGGTTAAAAGGGTGATTCTGAAGACTTTTATGGAGATGCAGACATGCTGTTCTTAGTGATCCATTGTTCCAAGTGCGTAATGTAGTGCTACATGTTTGTTGTTTGCTCATGTGTTTTTCGGATATTGTGACGTCATTGTAAGGTCGTCTGCATATTGAAAAAGAACTTCATGTTGTGGTTTGCTTGACGTAATGGGAAGTCGTGTAGGAAAAGACTGAATCCGGTAGGAGAAAAAACTGCTGCTAAGGGGACTCCATTGTAGTGTTTGAGGGTTTTGGTGGTGTAGCCACGGTGAGTGACCCCGTCACGGAGGCCGGCAATGAAAATGGACAACCAATTTTTTGTAAATGTTGTGGAAAGTGGTGTGAAGCATCTTCTGTGTAAGGATGTGTCGGGGGACATGAGCGAATGCTTTGTTGACATCTGTTGCGACTGGTACTGTGCGGGACGGGGGTTATGGTTGTTTGAAGCCTAGTGCGATGTTTGTGTAAAGTTTGTGTGGCGGTGAAGTGTGTGGGTCTGAAGCCATGCTGTGTGGGTGAGTGTGGCATATTTAGATTTTCTCTGTTGTGGATCTCTTGACTTGTGATATATATATCTTGTTGAAGCGAATGTGAAGATCTGTAGAGGTTTTCAAAATGGAAGAGAGAATGTTGGGGAGAAGAGAATGGTGAGAGTAGGTGAGCTTGGAAAGGACACTTGTGTGAAGAAGTACTAGAGGAGTTCGAGTGTAGAATGGCAAAAGGTGAAAGCAAATGACGTGAGGGGAGTGGGTGAGGAATGGAATGTATTTAGGAAAGCAGTTTTGCATGTGCAAAAGATGCATGTGGCATGAGAAAGATAGGAAGAAGGCAAATTAAAAAGGGTAGATTGGTGGGATGAGGAGATAAAGTTGTAGTGAAAGAGAAAAAGAGGCGTTTGGATGATACTTACAAGGAAGGAGTGAAAATGACGGAGGTGTATAGGAGAAAGTGGAAGGTCAAGAGGAAGGTACAAGGGTTGAAAAAGAGGGCAAATGAGAGTTAGGGTGAGAGAGTATCGTTAAACTTTAGGGAACATAAGAAGATGTTTTGGAAGGAAGTAAATGACGTGCGAAAGACAAGAGAACAAATGGAAACATCGGTGAGGGGGCAAGGGGGAAGTGATAAAGGTAATAATGAAGTGAGGAGATGGAGTGAGTATTTTGAAGGTTTGTTGAATGAGTTTGATGATACAGTAGCAGATGTAGGATGTTTAGGTCGGGGTGGTGTGCGAAATGAGAGGGTCAGGGAGAATGGTTTGGTTAAGAGAGAAGAGGTGGTGAAAGTCTTGCTGAAGATGAAATCCGGCAAGTTGGCGGGTTTGGATGGTACTGCAGTAGAAGTTATCAAGAAAGGGGGTGACTGTGTTGTTGACTGGTTGGTAATGATGGTCACTGTATGTATCGATCATGGTGAAGTGCCTGAGGATTGGCGGAATGCATGTGTAGTGCCATTGTACAAAGGCAAAGGGGATAAAGGTGAGTGTTCAAAGTAAAGAGGCACAAGTTTGTTGAGTATTCCTGGAAAACTGCATGGAAGACATGTGCGGAGCATCAAATTAGAGAGGAGCAGTGTAGTTTCAGAAGTTGTAGAGGATGTGTGGATCAGGTGTTTGCTTTGAAGAATGTGTTTGAGATATATTTAGAAAAACAGACGGATTTGTATGTGGCATTTATGGGTCTGTAGAAGGCATATGATAGGGTTGATAGAGATACTTTGTGTAAGATCTCAACAGTATATGGTGTGGGAGGTAAGCTGTTAAAAGCAGTGAAAAGTTTTTATCAAGGATGTAAGGCATGTATACGAGTAGGAAGAGAGGAGAGTGACTGGTTCTTAGTGAAGGTCGGACTGCGGCAGGGGTGTGTGATGCCTCCATGGCTGTTTGATTTGTTTATGGATTGGGTGGTTAGGGAGGTAGATACAAGAATTTTGGAGAGAGGTCGAGCATGCAGTCTGTTGGGGATGAGAGGGCCTTGGAAGTGAGTCAATTGTTCGCCGATGTTACAGCACTGGTGGCTGATTCGAGTGAGAAACTGCAGAAGTTGGTGATTGAGTTTGGAAAAGTGCGTGAAAGAAGAAAGTTGAGAGTAAATGTGAATAAGAGCAAGGTTATCAGGTTCAGCAGGGTTGGGGGACAAGTTGATTGGGATGTAAGTTTGAATGGAGAAAGGTTGGAGGAAGTGTAGCGTTTTAGATATCTGGGAGTGAACTTGGCAGCGAATGGAACCATGCTAGCAGAATTGAGTCACAGGGTGGGGTAGGGGGCGAAGGTTCTGGGAGCAATGAAGAATTTGTGGAAGGGGAGAGCTTTATCTCAAAAAGCAAAAATGTGATGTTTCAAGGAATAATAGTTCCAACAACATTATATTGTTGAGGCATGGGCTATAGTTAGGGTTGCACGGAGAAGGGTGAATGTGTTTGAAATGAAATGTTTGGGGACAGTGTGTGGTGTGAGGTGATTTGATCAAGTAAGTGGTAAAAGGGTAAGAGAGATGTGTGGTAATATAAAGAGTGTGGTTGAGAAAGCAGAAGAGGGTATGTTGAAATGGTTTAGACATATGGATAGAATGAATGAGGAAAGGTTGACGAAGAGGATATATGTGTCAAAGGTAGAGGGAGAAAGGAGAAGCGAGACACCAAATTGGAGACGGAAGGATGGATTGAAAAAGATTTTGAGCAATCGGGGCCTGAACACACAGGAGGATGAGTGGCATGCATGGAATAGAGTGAATTGGGTCGATGGGGTATAATGGGGTCGACGTGCTGTCACTGGACTGAACCAGGGCATGTGAAACGTCTAGGGTAATCCATGGAAAGATCGGTGGGGCCTGGATGTGGAAAGGGAGCTGTGGTTTCGGTGCATTACATATGACAGATAGAGACTGAGTGTGAACGAATGTGGCCTTTGTTGTCTGTTTTCCTGGCGCTACCTCGCTGAAGTGGGAGGCAGCTTCTCACTTTGCCACCAGAGCCCTGTCATCAGCAGTACGCATAGAAACACTTCACCGTTATATAATCACCTTTTCCAGAGGGTGTATTACACAACCACATGTCTCCACATCAATGCCAGTATGTGTGAAGATAAGATCTATCGGTGATGGTACATCAGCCACTCTCATCCTCCTATAGGAAATCTTCCTGTACATATTCTAGGAACTTGAGTCTCCATGACTCCCTGTTATCACGAGAATCCATATTTCCTTCAGTCGGTCTCCTTATGGCTGAAGTACCCCATTATCGGGACCATCTGTTACTGTGTTACTGCTTCACGTACCTTCCATTGCCCCCACGTTCCATTGTCCTCTCCTACCACTGTCCTCACCTTCCACTGTCCCTACCTTTCCTTATCCCCACTTTCCACTGTCCCCACCTTTCACTGTCCCATCTTCCACTGTCCCCACCTTCCACTGTCCCCACCTTCCACTGTCCTCACCTACCACTGTCTCTACCTTTCGTTGCCCCCACTTTCCACTGTCCCCTCCTACCACTATCCTCACCTTCCACTGTCCTCATCTTCCAGTGTCCCTACCTTCCATTGTCCCCACCTTTCACTGTCCCCACCTTCCACTGTCCCTATCTTCCAGTGTCCCCACCCTCCCTCATTCCTACGTTCCCTTATCCTCCCCCACCCGTGCCACCCTTCAAGGTGGGGGAACTACTGGGGGCCGGCAGCACTGCGCCCACACAGCCGTACTCTGTAGCCGCTGCCGCTCGCTCTCTCACCTCCCGTGACGTAACTCGCAACACCCCAGAAACCTGGCCGTCCGCCCACACACCGTCTCCTACCTTAGCCTCCCCTCTCTGGCTGGCCCGTCACCCACCTCACCTCCGCTCCTCGCGCGTCCTCCCTCCTCACCTGGCCTGCCATTACCTGGCCACCTCCCTCTTTCGCCGCCCTGTACTTGAACCTCTCCCTGTCTCTGGTGTATCCTTTCACCTCACATTATCCTTCAGGATCTCTTCCCGTCGCTCTTCACCGAGTAGCCAATATGTCAGAGGATTCTCCACACTAGCAAGACCATGTCTACTAGTAGTCCTCGGTTATATTGCGACGACAGCAACTGCTTTCGTTACGTCAACATAGCCACCGGGGGGGTCTCTTAGTGTACGAGAGTAACTGCGTTCGTTACGTCAACATAGCCTGCAGGGGGTCTTATAGCAATCGTTTCTTCTTCCCCCTAACCTCCTAGTCTGAACCTGGTCTTCCTCAGCCCAGCAATCGTCCAGGATTTCACTTATCACCCTCATTGTTCCTGGGTGTTTCCGTTATCTTTTATCAGCAGGTAAAGATACTATGCATCTTTATTTAGTAAGCCTTACCTCTATTGTGTGTGTATGTGTGTGATTGTTATTTGTCAACACTACATAGTCTTACGGGGAGAGAGGTTTACGCTCGTGTTGCCCCGTCTCTGAATCTTGTGTATATGTACCATGTCTGTACTTGTGTGTGTGTTTGTGTGTGTGTGTGTGTGTGTGTGTACCACCCATGACCCACAACATCCCCGAGTCACTCATAGAACACCAACACTGGACGGATCTTAACTACCCAACAGATGGGAAATTCATGGGAAAAAAAAGTAAAAAATCCCCAGTTAAGTTGGAGACGCTGAGATGTCTTCCTCCTCACAGGAGCTTCTCCTTTATCTATGAAATGTGACCCAGTATCGATCCGCGAGACATTGGATCAATACATTCTTTTTCTTATCTATGTCAGCTAAGACGGCAATATATATATATATATATATATATATATATATATATATATATATATATATATATATATATATATATATATATATATATATATATATCTTTTTCTTTTCAAACTATTCGCCATTTCCCACATTAGCGAGGTAGCGTTAAGAACAGAGGACTGGGCCTTTGAAGGAATACCCTCACCTGGCCCAATTCTCTGTTCCTTCTTTTGGAAAAAAGAAAAAAAAAAAAAAAGAAAAAAAAAAAAAAGGATCATAATTTTGCGCGTGATCAAGTATATTCGTAAGAGTCCTTGGGGGAAAATGAAACACGATAAGTTCTCATGTGCACTTTTGTGTTATAATCACATCATCAGGGGAGATGGGGAGATACAAAGGAGAAATATAAGTCAATTGATATACAACGAAGAGACGTAGCTACGATGCCATTTGGCAAACATGCGATATATATATATATATATATATATATATATATATATATATATATATATATATATATATATATATATAGAGAGAGAGAGAGAGAGAGAGAGAGAGAGAGAGAGAGAGAGAGAGACTGAGTACAGAATGGAAAAAGGTGAGAACAATGGAAGTAAGGGGAATGGGGGAGGAATGGGATGTATTTAGGGAATCAGTGATGGATTGCGCAAAAGATGCTTGTAGCATGAGAAGAGTGGGAGGTGGGTTGATTAGAAAGGGTAGTGAGTGGTGGGATGAAGAAGTAAGAGTATTAGTGAAAGAGAAGAGAGAGGCATTTGAACGATTTTTGCAGGGAAAAAATGCAGTTGAGTGGGAGACGTATAAAAGAAAGAGACAGGAGGTCAAGAGAAAGGTGCAAGAGGTGAAAAAAAAGGGCAAATGAGAGTTGGGGTGAGAGAGTATCATTAAATTTTAGGGAGAATAAAGAGATGTTCTGGAAGGAGGTAAATAAAGTGCGTAAGACAAGGGAGCAAATGGGAACTTCAGTGAAGGGCGCAAATGGGGAGGTGATAACAAGTAGTGGTGATGTGAGAAGGAGATGGAGTGAGTATTTTGAAGGTTTATTGAATGTGTTTGATGATAGCGTGGCAGATATAGGGTGTTTTGGTCGAGGTGATGTGTAAAGTGAGAGGGTTAGGGAAAATGATTTGGTAAACAGAGAAGAGGTAGTAAAAGCTTTGCGGAAGATGAAAGCCGGCAAGGCAGCAGGTTTGGATGGTATTGCAGTGGAATTTATTAAAAAAGGGGGTGACTGTATTGTTGACTGGTTGGTAAGGTTATTTAATGTATGTATGACTCATGGTGAGGTGCCTGAGGATTGGCGGAATGCATGCATAGTGCCATTGTACAAAGGCAAAGGGGATAAGAGTGAGTGCTCAAATTACAGAGGTATAAGTTTGTTGAGTATTCCTGGTAAATTATATGGGAGGGTATTGATTGAGAGGGTGAAGGCATGTACAGAGCATCATATTGGGGAAGAGCAGTGTGGTTTCAGAAGTGGTAGAGGATGTGTGGATCAGGTGTTTGCTTTGAAGATTGTATGTGAGAAATACTTAGAAAAGCAAATGGATTTGTATGTAGCATTTATGGATCTGGAGAAGGCATATGATAGAGTTGATAGAGATGCTCTGTGGAAGGTATTAAGAATATATGGTGTGGGAGGCAAGTTGTTAGAAGCAGTGAAAAGTTTTTATCGAGGATGTAAGGCATGTGTACGTGTAGGAAGAGAGGAAAGTGATTGGTTCTCAGTGAATGTAGGTTTGCGGGAGGGGTGTGTGATGTCTCCATGGTTGTTTAATTTGTTTATGGATGGGGTTGTTAGGGAGGTGAATGCAAGAGTTTTGGAAAGAGGGGCAAGTATGAAGTCTGTTGGGGATGAGAGAGCTTGGGAAGTGAGCCAGTTGTTGTTCGCTGATGATACAGCGCTGGTGGCTGATTCATGTGAGAAACTGCAGAAGCTGGTGACTGAGTTTGGTAAAGTGTGTGAAAGAAGAAAGTTAAGAGTAAATGTGAATAAGAGCAAGGTTATAAGGTACAGTAGGGTTGAGGGTCAAGTCAATTGGGAGGTGAGTTTGAATGGAGAAAAACTGGAGGAAGTGAAGTGTTTTAGATATCTGGGAGTGGATCTGGCAGCGGATGGAACCATGGAAGCGGAAGTGGATCATAGTGTGGGGTAGGGGGCGAAAATTCTGGGAGCCTTGAAGAATGTGTGGAAGTCGAGAACATTATCTCGGAAAGCAAAAATGGGTATGTTTGAAGGAATAGTGGTTCCAACAATGTTGTATGGTTGCAAGGCGTGGGCTATGGATAGAGTTGTGCGCAGGAGGATGGATGTGCTGGAAATGAGATGTTTGAGGACAATGTGTGGTGTGAGGTGGTTTGATCGAGTAAGTAACGCAAGGGTAAGAGAGATGTGTGGAAATAAAAAGAGCGTGGTTGAGAGAGCAGAAGAGGGTGTTTTGAAATGGTTTGGGCACATGGAGAGAATGAGTGAGGAAAGATTGACCAAGAGGATATATGTGTCGGAGGTGGAGGGAACGAGGAGAAGAGGGAGACCAAATTGGAGGTGGAAAGATGGAGTGAAAAAGATTTTGTGTGATCGGGGCCTGAACATGCAGGAGGGTGAAAGGAGGGCAAGGAATAGAGTGAATTGGAGCGATGTGGTATACCGGGGTTGACGTGCTGTCAGTGGATTGAATCGGGGCATGTGAAGCGTCTGGGGTAAACCATGGAAAGCTGTGTAGGTATGGATATTTTGCGTGTGTGGACGTATGTATATACATGTGTATGGGGGTGGGTTGGGCCCTTTCTTTCGTCTGTTTCCTTGCGCTACCTCGCAAACGCGGGAGACAGCGACAAAGCAAAAAAAAAAAAAAAAAATATATATATATATATATATATATATATATATATATATATATATATATATATATATATATATATAGAATATATATTATAATATTTTTTTATTTTGCTTTGTCGCTGTCTCCCACGTTAGCGAGGTAGCGCAAGGAAACAGACGAAAGAATGGCCCAACCCACCCACATACACATGTATATACATACACGTCCACACACGCAAATATACATACCTATACATCTCAATGTACACATATATATACACACATAGACATAAACATATATATACATGTACATAATTTATAATGTCTGCCTTTATTCATTTCCATCGTCACCTCGCCACATATGAAATAACAACCCCCTCCCCCCTCATGTGTGCGAGGTAGCGCTAGGAAAAGACAACAAAGGCCCCATTCGTTCACACTCAGTCTCCAGCTGTCATGTAATGATGCACCGAAACCACAGCTCCCTTTCCACATCAAGGCCCCAGAGAACTTTCCATGGTTTACCCCAGACGCTTCACATGCCCTGGTTCAATCCATTGCCAGCACGTCAACCCCGGTATACCACATCGTTCCAATTCACTCTATTCCTTGCACGCCTTTCACTCTCCTGCATGCTTCGATCAAATATATATATATATATATATATATATATATATATATATATATATATATATATATATATATATATATATATATATATATATATCTTTTTCTTTCTTTCAAACTATTCGCCATTTCCCGCATTAGCGAGGTAGCGTTAAGAACAGAGGACTGGGCGTTTGAGGGAATACCCTCACCTGGCACAATTCTCTGTTCCTTCTTTTGGAAAAAAAAAAAAAAAAAAAAAAAAAAACGAGAGGGGAGGATTTCCAGCCCCCCGCTCCCTCCCCTTTTAGTCGCCTTCTACGACACGCAGGGAATACGTGGGAAGTATTCTTAATCCCCTATCCCCAGGGATAATATATATATATATATATATATATATTTATATATATATAATATATATAAATTTATAATATATATATATATATATAATAATTTATATATATATATAATTTGTTTATGGATGGGGTTGTTAGGGAGGTAAATGCAAGAGTCCTGGAAAGAGGGGCAAGTATGAAGTCTGTTGGGGATGAGAGAGCTTGGGAAGTGAGTCAGTTGTTGTTCGCTGATGATACAGCGCTGGTGGCTGATTCATGTGAGAAACTGCAGAAGCTGGTGACTGAGTTTGGTAAAGTGTGTGGAAGAAGAAAGTTAAGAGTAAATGTGAATAAGAGCAAGGTTATTAGGTACAGTAGGGGTGAGGGTCAAGTCAATTGGGAGGTGAGTTTGAATGGAGAAAAACTGGAGGAAGTGAAGTGTTTTAGATATCTGGGAGTGGATCTGTCAGCGGATGGAACCATGGAAGCGGAAGTGGATCATAGGGTGGGGGAGGGGGCGAAAATTTTGGGAGCCTTGAAAAATGTGTGGAAGTCGAGAACATTATCTCGGAAAGCAAAAATGGGTATGTTTGAAGGAATAGTGGTTCCAACAATGTTGTATGGTTGCGAGGCGTGGGCTATGGATAGAGATGTGCGCAGGAGGATGGATGTGCTGGAAATGAGATGTCTGAGGACAATGTGTGGTGTGAGGTGGTTTGAGCGAGTGAGTAACGTAAGGGTAAGAGAGATGTGTGGAAATAAAAAGAGCGTGGTTGAGAGAGCAGAAGAGGGTGTTTTGAAATGGTTTGGGCACATGGAGAGAATGAGTGAGGAAAGATTGACCAAGAGGATATATGTGTCGGAGGTGGAGGGAACGAGGAGAAGAGGGAGACCAAATTGGAGGTGGAAAGATGGAGTGAAAAAGATTTTGTGTGATCGGGGCCTGAACATGCAGGAGGGTGAAAGGAGGGCAAGGAATAGAGTGAATTGGAGCGATGTGGTATACAGGGGTTGACGTGCTGTCAGTGGATTGAATCAAGGCATGTGAAGCGTCTGGGGTAAACCATGGAAAGCTGTGTAGGTATGTATATTTGCGTGTGTGGACGTATGTACATGTGTATGGGGGGGGGGGGTTGGGCCATTTCTTTCGTCTGTTTCCTTGCGCTACCTCGCAAACGCGGGAGACAGCGACAAAGTATAAAAAAAAAAAAAAAAAAAAAAAAATATATATATATATATATATATATATATATATATATATATATATATATATATATATATATATATATATATATATGATCCTTGGGGAGATAAGGAGATAGGAATCTAGGCAGCAAACGACCAGTCAGTCCATTTGAGGTAGTTTGTGACAGTCACGGATGTGAAGGGACTCGTCCATCATCTGTGCCGCAAACATAGCCATAGCAACGGCTTTCAAGTTCTGTGACTTGTAGATCGTTTCTTACGTTAACAACCCTGTTGGATGTTAGAGAACTCAGCCTCATTCGAAGCAAAACGCTCGTCGGCTTGTTTGTAGCCATGACAACGAGTGCGATTGAAGGAATCTGTCTCACACAAGATGCTGTTTTAGGTCGACATTACCAAAGCCTTTTTGATGATCCTGAATACGTGTATAGTATCAACTCTGGATCATCTTGGCAGCCCTCCTCTCTCTCTCTCTCTCTCTCTCTCTCTCTCTCTCTCTCTCTCTCTCTCTCTCTCTCCATTCTGTCGACGTCATGTGGTGCCATGGTAGTCAGTTGTCGTGTGCGTTGCGTCTCTGTCGTATGCCTTGCGTCTCTGTCGTATGCCTTGTGTCTCTGACGTGTGCCTTGCGTTTCTACTTTGCCGACATAGAGGGAAGAACTGCTTTGTCTACGGGGAATGTATATACAATGTGCCAATGTCCCACCTATTTTCGAGATGGGAGTCGTTAGAACGTTCCACAATGGCTAAGATAACTGTTAGATATCTCCCACTTAGGTGTAGAAATAATGATCGATATTCAGCAAATCTCACAATTTACTTCAGTTCGCCCTAACCGTTCTGTCCAGGATCTAGTCTGCAAGTGACTAGTTTGCCGTTCAGATGGCGCTAGTAGCAAGTTTTTGACGTCTCTTTAAGGATGCCTGTTACCCCAGATTGGTGGTACTTTCTCATGGCTTCTTCTTTGGTACGAGTTCGTTTCAGTCGACGCAGACCACTGGCGCTTTATGGATGTAGCCAGTGTGTCTGTGTCTATAAAATGGTTTCTCAGCCCATTTTTAGGTTGTGTCGTCTCGATCTTGTACGTTGTGAAGACTGTTAATATCGCAGAGAACATAAATACAGTGACTGATAACCCTACATCATCTCCATCTTGTGTACACAAGGTTTCAAAAGGTGTATAAACATTCAGGTGTTGACGCCATGGCTGTCGCCAGCGTTCATGGCGGGAGACATCAGGTGGAGACCAGGACTTATGATGTCGTCCATCTGGGTCAAGTCGTCCTACCCAGGGTGTCAGGTGACCTTGGCCAGGTCAGCCGTTTGTCGTTAACATTATATGGACGTGTTTGACCCGAGCAGTGAAGCGGTGAGCGAGGCTTCGAAACCCCGACCAGACATAAGTAGGTGGTGTTTTGAACGTCTATATTTATCCTCAGGTCATTATTTATACTCTGATTATGATGGAATCTATAGATGGTTTAAGTAAATAGTTATTTTCCCTATAGATTATGTAGAAGTTACATACGAATGTTATGTTTTATCAAATGATCCCATTATAGTTATTGATTTTTTTTTTTGTAAAGGTCTATTACGAAAAAGTGTAAATGAGTTTTTCAGGATCATAATTGATACAAATATCTGGTGTCTCTGTCTCGCTGAGAATGTATTTCATCGAAAAATATGTAAACATGTTTGGTGTTAGCGACGAAAATTGTTCGTACCTGACGAATCTGTTTTATATATTTTATATATTTTATAGCAAGGTATGTGATGAAAGCTAAGCTGTACATGTCACCTGGGTTACGTCTACACCTAGGGGGATTTACAGGGGAAACGAACACAAGTTAAGAAGATTAGAAAAAAAAAGATTGAAATGATTATTGTTTGGTGGGGAATGTTGAGGGACGACTTTGGTTAACGATTCCTGTACGAAGAACTGATGTCTTCATGAACCATGAAGTTGCCAAGAAAACGTTCGAATGATGATGCTCTGCTGGGATATATGTTCAGGAAGAACGTTCGATAACCTTCCAGTTCGAGAGAACAAGACTTATTGATTAAGATTTTGTGTAGCTGCCATGATATGGTTGTGAAACAAGTGCTGGTCATCTAAATATGTGAACTAAGGAAATTACCAATGCGCAGTGACTCTTATGAACATCAATATACACATTACTGTATGTCATTCTGGTACCTCCTGTGAAGATACCCTCTCAGGGAGTACGTGAGTGTCTCCGGTCATGTACGAAGGTTACGTGATGGATAACATAGGTTTACGACTCCTACGTTTAGGCTAGCAGTTGGCAAAGGAATCTAGATACTGATAAATGCCAAGTCTTACACAACCATGTTAAGAACGGGAGGCAAATCAACAGTGCGAGTCACGTTCAGTTATACTAGAGGGACATGAGAATCCCATTTATTTCCAATCGAACTTTAAAGCGAATCATCATACCCTAATTCGAATCAAATCGAGTCCTGAATCGAACCGACTGTTCAGATATAGCTTATAAGGTCCATAGATCAAAAGATATATATGTTTTCGGCGCGTTATATGTATATATAAGGGATGAGTGGGGGGGTTACCAGTTACCCTGGAAAGCAAATATAGCGTAACCACATAAAAAAAGATGGTAAGAGCTTAAGATATGTCTCATCATGTGTGAACAAAGCTCAGAGTGACAGTGTGATGTAATATAATTATCCTGATGTCTGTCGCATCCGGGACGGAGTTTACTGAACCATGAAACTCCTCCCTTCCTCTATAGATCGTTTCATTCCCACTGAACTTCAGCACTTGATCGTTTCAAAGCTGTTGTGAGTAGAGCCAAGCAGGGCGTCGGAAAGTTGTGTTGACATATCGTTTTGCTGTTCAATCTTCGTGGATCTCGACCACAAACTAATGTAACTCAACTTTCCTTCCTCTTTCCCCATCCTGTCTGTACTTAATTCTTCTTCTGATCAAGCCACATGTATATTCCTTCCCTCCTATCTGCTCCTCTCACCCAAGTGGAATCAGTGTCATATTGTTACAGGAGGATTTCCTCATTACGTTCTAAGAATCTGTCTTCAGTACCCCCGATCTCTCTCTCCCTCCCTCTGTCTCCACCGCACATCCAGTCATCACTTCACTCTGATCTCCTCATTATAAGAATTCCCCAGTATGTAGCCCTTCTTCCCATCATCCAGTAGAGCTCGTTATTTGCTGTACCATCCCGACTCTACCTTCATTATTCCTGCTGACCTTACGGTCCTTCTCATAGAAGTATTATGCAAAAGTGTCTGAAGGCTAGATCCCCCCTAACCATTATGTGTTTCCAGAAAGGACGGTCATTTAGCAGCGGAACACTGAGAGTTTAGGGTTGTTTCTTACCTGTTAGACGATATCCCATTATCCACGTCTTCAGTTTTCTCTCTTGGTCGTGTATACCTTCTAATGAAACTAAGTTGTCCTTACGTCTTCCTTGGAAGTTGCCTGGCAGCATCTACAGTATGTGGGTTGCTTTATTCTCCGGGAGAGACAAATGCACTACGGACGAACCGAAACTAATATGGATTTAGGGATTCGGATGACCTGAATTTATATATATGAAAGACTTGAGAGATGTTCCCCATCACAGGGTTTGAAGAGGAATCCATTAGCTATTGCTCTGAGAGACTTTGAGGAACGTACTGTCTCTTAGGGTGACGAAGGAGCGGCGGTCGATGGCGCCATGAAGGAAGTGTTGTCGAAGAGGATCCGACATCACGGCTGAAAGGTATCGACAGAAGAGACGCCCATCGAGACAAGAGGCGGGCTGAGTTCGGTCTTAGAGTCTATGACTAGGATGTGGGAGAATCTGGAGAAATGTGGAAAGGTTTCAGAACAGTGGACCTAATGTACACATGATGGTCTGTCAAGTTTAGTGTCAACGGAGTAAATCTTACGATAGTTTGTCTCTGGAGATGAAGTTTGTTCATAAACGTAAGCCTTTTTATATAGTGTGAGTGACCGAACTTGCCCATCATTACATGAAGGCAATGGAAAGATGGGGACTTTATGGGCTAACCCATACTGAGCCTTTCGTAAAGGCAAACGTCGCGAATCCGACTAAGATAAGCAAAGATGAAGTGCAGAAGATGAAGGCAGAGACTGGTGATTAAACTGAAGGCCTTTGGTCAATTTCAAGAGAAGACAGATCAGGTGTCGGTACGACGGGCCCATGAGCTACAGAAGAAGAGTCTAATGAACAAGGGAGCAGCAATAAGTACTGGAGAAAATGGGGACGCCTGGACAAGAAAGAAAGTTCGTAAAGATAGAATCCTGCACCAGCAGGAATAGCTCAGCATGATACAAAGAGGAGAGGACGTCGCTACGTGTGTTCTGGTGGACAGACAACCAGATGCTGGGTGAGCAGTCTAGGAGATGGGGAACTCTCTGGAGCTAGATGGACGGGTGGGAACACCTATTATGAGTGAACGTCTGCGGGGATGAGGCAGGGAAGATGGCAGGCACTAAAGCGAAGTGGAAGAGTGAATAGGTGTTGAGGGCCGCAGGTTCTTCGACAGAAGGTCTTCGATTTGGCCTGGCGGAGGAAGGCCACCTCACAGGGAAGATAGACATCTGTGCCTTGACGGACAGGAATGCGAGGAGAGTTCCAGTGGCTCATATCAAGGAAGATTCTCTATACCTCTACTGATTGTAGTGCAGCTTCGGAGCGGCAGGAGTTCCTGGGGTTATATGATGATATATATATATATATATATAAATATTTTTTTTTTTTGCTTTGTCGCTGTCTCCCGCGTTTGCGAGGTAGCGCAAGGAAACAGACGAAAGAAATGGCCCAACCCACCCCCATACACAATGTATACACACACACGTCCACACACGCAAATATACATACCTACACAGCTTTCCATGCTTCACCCCAGACGCTTCACATGCCCTGATTCAATCCACTGACAGCACGTCAACCCCGGTATACCACATCGATCCAATTCCCTCTATTCCTTGCCCTCCTTTCACCCTCCTGCATGTTCAGGCCCCGATCACACAAAATCTTTTTCACTCCATCTTTCCACCTCCAATTTGGTCTCCCACTTCTCCTCGTTCCCTCCACCTCCGACAAATATATCCTTTTGGTCAATCTTTCCTCACTCATTCTCTCCATGTGCCCAAACCATTTCAAAACACCCTCTTCTGCTCTCTCAACCACGCTCTTTTTATTTCCACACATCTCTCTTACCCTTACGTTACTTACTCGATCAAACCACCTCACACCACACATTGTCCTCAAACATCTCATTTCCAGCACATCCATCCTCCTGCGCACAACTCTATCCATAGCCCACGCCTCGCAACCATACAACATTGTTGGAACCACTATTCCTTCAAACATACCCATTTTTGCTTTCCGAGATAATGTTCTCGACTTCCACACATTCTTCAAGGCTCCCAGAATTTTCGCCCCCTCCCCCACCCTATGATCCACTTCCGCTTTCATGGTTCCATCCGCTGCCAGATCCACTCCCAGATATCTAAAACACTTTACTTCCTCCAGTTTTTCTCCATTCAAACTTACCTCCCAATTAACTTGACCCTCAACCCTACTGTACCTAATTACCTTGCTCTTATTCACATTTACTCTTAACTTTCTTCTTTCACACACTTTACCAAACTCAGTCACCAGCTTCTGCAGTTTCTCACATGAATCAGCCACCAGCGCTGTATCATCAGCGAACAACAACTGACTCACTTCCCAAGCTCTCTCATCCCCAACAGACTTCATACTTGCCCCTCTTTCCAAAACTCTTGCATTTACCTCCCTAACAACCCCATCCATAAACAAATTAAACAACCATGGAGACATCACACATCCCTGCCGGCAAGGCAGCAGGTTTGGATGGTATTGCAGTGGAATTTATTAAAAAAGGGGGTGACTGTATTATTGACTGGTTGGTAAGGTTATTTAATGTATGTATGACTCATGGTGAGGTGCCTGAGGATTGGCGGAATGCGTGCATAGTGCCATTGTACAAAGGCAAAGGGGATAAGAGTGAGTGCTCAAATTACAGAGGTATAAGTTTGTTGAGTATTCCTGGTAAATTATATGGGAGGGTATTGATTCAGAGGGTGAAGGCATGTACAGAGCATCAGATTGGGGAAGAGCAGCGTGGTTTCAGAAGTGGTAGAGGATGTGTGGATCAGGTGTTTGCTTTGAAGAATGTATGTGAGAAATACTTAGAAAAGCAAATGGATTTGTATGTAGCATTTATGGATCTGGAGAAGGCATATGATATAGTTGATAGAGAGGCTCTGTGGAAGGTATTAAGAATATATGGTGTGAGAGGCAAGTTGTTAGAAGCAGTGAAAAGTTTTTATCGAGGATGTAGGGCATGTGTACGTGTAGGAAGAGAGGAAAGTGATTGGTTCTCATATATATATATATATATATATATATATATATATATATATATATATATATATATATATATATATATATATATGTATATATGTATATATATGATACAGCGCTGGTGGCGGATTCATGTGAGAAACTGCAGAAGCTGGTGACGGAGTTTGGTAAAGTGTGTGGAAGAAGAAAGTTAAGAGTAAATGTGAATAAGAGCAAGGTTATTAGGTACAGTAGGGTTGAGGGTCAAGTCAATTGGGAGGTGAGTTTGAATGGAGAAAAACTGGAGGAAGTGAAGTGTTTTAGATATCTGGTAGTGGATCTGTCAGCGGATGGAACCATGGAAGCGGAAGTGGATCATAGGGTGGGGGAGGGGGCGAAAATTTTGGGAGCCTTGAAAAATATGTGGAAGTCGAGAACATTATCCCGGAAAGCAAAAATGGGTATGTTTGAAGGAATAGTGGTTCCAACAATGTTGTATGGTTGCGAGGCGTGGGCTATGGATAGAGTTGTGCGCAGGAGGATGGATGTGCTGGAAATGAGATGTTTGAGGACAATGTGTGGTGTGAGGTGGTTTGATCGAGTAAGTAACGTAAGGGTAAGAGAGATGTGTGGAAATAAAAAGAGCGTGGTTGAGAGAGCAGAAGAGGGTGTTTTGAAGTGGTTTGGGCACATGGAGAGAATGAGTGAGGAAAGATTGACCAAGAGGATATATGTGTCGGAGGTGGAGGGAACGAGGAGAAGAGGGAGACCAAATTGGAGGTGGAAAGATGGAGTGAAAAGGATTTTGTGTGATCGGGGCCTGAACATGCAGGAGGGTGAAAGGAGGGCAAGGAATAGAGTGAATTGGAGCGATGTGGTACATGTGTATGGGGGGGGGTTGGGCCATTTCTTTCGTCTGTTTCCTTGCGCTACCTCGCAAACGCGGGAGACAGCGACGAGGTATAAAAAAAAAAAAAAAATATATATATATATATATATATATATATATATATATATATATATATATATATATATATATATATATATATATATATATTGGGAAAGATCATGGTTGTCCTCGTGATCAAGTAAATTCCTTCTAATCCACGGTGAAATGAAACATAGTATGTTCCCAAGTGTACTTTCGTGTAATGATCACATCATCAAGGGAGATACAAGAAAGAAATATAACACTCAGTTGATATATATACATATATATATATATATATATATATATATATATATATATATATATATATATATATGTGTGTGTGTGTGTGTGTGTGTGTCAACCGCAAGTGAAAAGTCACCTTGGGACTTTAAGAATATATCCTCCCCAGTAGAAACAAAGTTAACTTCCAAAAGAGAAAGTAATGTTACATGACCCATGACAAATCTAACTGTGCCAAAATATAATTCTAAAATATCCCGTGCGTGGCGTGTCCAGGAACAGACCGTGAGTGACGTGTTCAGGAACAGACCGTCTCGTCCTTAAATACCTTCCACTAGTATCTTGTAGCCGGGGACAACCTCAAGAAACCCAGTGGCTATACCGTTTTTGAAACGATGTGACGCAAGAGAACTTATGTAGTTAGGATCTCGCCTTCGCTATATATGTGTATGACAAGATTATCTGCGTTCGAATTTTCGCTTGAAATACCGCGTTATATATATATATATATATATATATATATATATATATATATATATATATATATATATATATATATATTTATGTATATATATATTTTTTTAAACTATTCGCCATTTCCCGCGTTAGCGAGGTAGCGCTAAGAACAGAGGACTGGGCTTTTTTTTTGGAATATCCTCACCTGGCCCCCTCTGTTCCTTCTTTTGGAAATTTAAGAAAAAAAAAAATATATATATATATATATATATATATATATATATATTGGCTATAACGCAGATAGCCAGCCGTATGGCGAGGTAAATAAGATATAAGTTCTCTCCCTCTGGAAATACACCCACGCTCTTTATAGCCACGCGCGCCTCTCCCTCTCTCTCTCTCTCTCTCTCTCTCTCTCTCTCTCTCTCTCTCTCTCTCTCTCTCCGTCGATCTCGATCTCAAACGTTCTAAAAACAGTCTTGAACCATTATGGAACGATTCCCAGTCCTGGCGGCGACCAGATTGCTGGTGGGGGTTAAATGTGACGACAAGTGACCAGGTCACTAGGTGGCTGACCTTGACCAACACCAACATCTCGGACCGTTCGACTCTGTTGCGTCACCAGTGGTCTATTTTGCTGAGGTCTTGAACATTCCATGTTTCGTCTGTTACCTGGATGACTTTTGTTTATCTTCTGCCGCGGGAGTCTCTCGTCTTTTGTTCACTGGGGCGCCGGGGGTCCAGCATCGACGACGTCTTACATCACCGTCAGTAGACTTGACCGATGTTTCGTCCATGTCGTCTGCTTCACTGAGACGCCAAGTGACTCTTACCGTGTTGGTTCATCACCGACTCCTTGGGTGAATATCCCACGCGTCACGGTGTCATGCGCTTGTCCAGTGTCCTCATAGATATTAGATATATTTACATATTTGAGCACCTCTATTTATAAAAATTTCCCCAGCGTTTGACCAACAAAGACTCTGACGTTTGCATTTCGAACAACATCGTTGCATAAAGCCTCGTACCATTACCTACCAGATTTGAGGAGAGAAAGTGTAACTCGTACATGTCTGGGGAGTGTAGTTTCGGATGAGTGTATGTCTTGTCGAATTGAGTTCATGGTTGAGCTGGGCGGGGGGAGAGTCTTTTAGTATTAGAGCAAAATAGGGACCGAGTGTCCCGTTGATTGGCCATACCATTAACAAATCACAGTGGACACAAGTGGGCATGTGGCCCGTGCTGCTGGCCAGGTGAGGTGGACACAAATCACCAGGGAGGCAGAGGTGGACTGCAATGGTGGTGGCTGGTCAGAACCATAGACCACAGAGGACGTGGTCCACTGGTCCTCCAGCAGGTACTGGGCAACTGTGACGGTTAGGATCGAGCGCTAGTGGGTAGATACAAGCACCATTGGGAAAATACGAGCACCACTGGGTAAATACGAGCACCACTGGGTAAATACGAGCACCACTGGGTAAATACGAGCACCACTGGGTAAATACGAGCACCACTATGTAAGTACCTGTGCCACTAGTGGAGTGGGAAAGTAGCAACATCTGCCTGCTTCTCGTTGCTCATGCTACTGAAAATCTTCTGCCGTCCGCCAGCAGAGCGGAAGTCATTGACTTCACTGATTTGCAGAAACTGACAGCAGCAACAACAGGAGCGGTAACAGCAGCAACAGCAGGAGCAGTAACACCAGCAACAGCAGGAGCGGTAACAGCAGCAACAGCAGGAGCAGTAACAGTAGTAAAGGCAGGAGCAGCAACATCAGCAACAGCAGCAACAACAGAAACAGTAACAGCAACAACAGGAGGAGCAGTGGGAGCAACAACAGCAGGATCATTAACAGCAGCAACAGCAGGAGCAGTAATAGCAGCAACAGCAGGAGCAGTGGGAGCAGCAATAGCAGGAACAGTAACGGCATCAACAACAGGAGCAGTAACAGCAGCAACAACAGGAGCAGTAACAGCAGCAACAACAGGAGCAGTAACAGCAGCAACAGCAGGAGCAGTAAGAGCAGCAACAGCAGGAGCAGTACGAGCAGCAACAGCAGGAGCAGTAACAGCAGTAACAGCAGGAGTAGTAACAGCAGCAACAGCAGGAGCAGTACTAGCAGCAACATCAGGAGCAGTAACAGCAGTAACAGCAGCAACAGCAGAAGCAGTAAGAGCAACAACAGCAGGAGCAGTAACAGCAGCAACAGAAGCAACAGCAGCAGCAGCAATTACAGCAGCAACATCAGGAGCAGTAACAGCAGCAACAGAAGCAACAGCAGCAGCAGCAATTACAGCAGCAACAGCAGGAGCAGTAACAGCAGCAACAGCAGGAGCAGTAACAGCAGCAACAGAAGCAACAGCAGCAGCAGCAATTACAGCAGCAACAGCAGGAGCAGTAACAGCAGCAACAGCAGGAGCAGTAACAGCAGCAACAGAAGCAACAGCAGCAGCAGCAATTACAGCAGCAACAGCAGGAGCAGTAACAGCAGCAACAGCAGGGGCAGTAGCAGCAGCAACAGCAGCAACAGCAGGAGCAGTAACAGCAGCAACAGCAGGGGCAGTAACAGCAGCAACAGCAGCAACAGCAGGAGCAGTAACAGCAGCAACAGAAGTAACAGCAGCAGCAGCAGTTACAGCAGTTACATGAGGAGGCGCTTGATGGGAGGAATTAAGAGCAAAAGTGAACGTCAGCTTGAACGTTAGCTTGAACGTCAGCTTGATAAACGTTCCCAGTATAGCTGAATGTTGAGGGGATCGGTATCAGGGTCCGTCTGTCAGTTATGTGGCGGGCAGGAGAAGATGGCAGCGGCGTAGACGGGGAGAGCAGGTGGCGGGGTGAGGGAGGCTGGAGGATGAGGGAGATAGGGCTGAAGGGGAGATGAAGATGATGTGGGGAGAGTGAGGGTTGGACAGCACTGAGAAACACTCGGCTTGTTGCTGTTACGCTTCTTTACCGGGACAAAGTTGAATACATCTCTGAAAATATACATACATATATATATATATATATATATATATATATATATATATATATATATATATATATATATATATATATATATATATATATATATATAGAAAGGGTAGTGAGTGGTGGGATGAAGAAGTAAGAGTATTAGTGAAAGAGAAGAGAGAGGCATTTGGACGATTTTTGCAGGGAAAAAATGCAATTGAGTGGGAGACGTATAAAAGAAAGAGACAGGAGGTCAAGAGAAAGGTGCAAGAGGTGAAAAAAAGGGCAAATGAGAGTTGGGGTGAGAGAGTATCATTAGATTTTAGGGAGAATAAAAAGATGTTCTGGAAGGAGGTAAATAAAGTGCGTAAGACAAGGGAGCAAATGGGAACTTCAGTGAAGGGCGCAAATGGGGAGGTGATAACAAGTAGTGGTGATGTGAGAAGGAGATGGAGTGAGTATTTTGAAGGTTTGTTGAATGTGTTTGATGATAGAGTGGCAGATATAGGGTGTTTTGGTCGAGGTGGCGTGCAAAGTGCGAGGGTTAGGGAAAATGAGTTGGTAAACAGAGAAGAGGTAGTAAAAGCTTTGCGGAAGATGACAGCCGGCAAGGCAGCAGGTTTGGATGGTATTGCAGTGGAATTTATTAAAAAAGGGGGTGACTGTATTGTTGACTGGTTGGTAAGGTTATTTAATGTATGTATGACTCATGGTGAGGTGCCTGAGGATTGGCGGAATGCGTGCATAGTGCCATTGTACAAAGGCAAAGGGGATAAGAGTGAGTGCTCAAATTACAGAGGTATAAGTTTGTTGAGTATTCCTGGTAAATTGTATGGGAGGGTATTGATTGAGAGGGTGAAGGCATGTACAGAGCATCAGATTGGGGAAGAGCAGTGTGGTTTCAGAAGTGGTAGAGGATGTGTGGATCAGGTGTTTGCTTTGAAGAATGTATGTGAGAAATACTTAGAAAAGCAAATGGATTTGTATGTAGCATTTATGGATCTGGAGAAGGCATATGATAGAGTTGATAGAGATGCTCTGTGGAAGGTATTAAGAATATATGGTGTGGGAGGCAAGTTGTTAGAAGCAGTGAAAAGTTTTTATCGAGGATGTAAGGCATGTGTACGTGTAGGAAGAGAGGAAAGTGATTGGTTCTCAGTGAATGTAGGTTTGCGGCAGGGGTGTGTGATGTCTCCATGGTTGTTTAATTTGTTTATGGATGGGGTTGTTAGGGAGGTGAATGCAAGAGTTTTGGAAAGAGGGGCAAGTATGAAGTCTGTTGGGGATGAGAGAGCTTGGGAAATGAGTCAGTTGTTGTTCGATGATGATACAGCGCTGGTGGCTGATTCATGTGAGAAACTGCAGAAGCTGGTGACTGAGTTTGGTAAAGTGTGTGAAAGAAGAAAGTTAAGAGTAAATGTGAATAAGAGCAAGGTTATTAGGTACAGTAGGGTTGAGGGTCAATTCAATTGGGAGGTGAGTTTGAATGGAGAAAAACTGGAGGAAGTGAAGTGTTTTAGATATCTGGGAGTGGATCTGGCAGCGGATGGAACCATGGAAGCGGAAGTGGATCATAGGGTGGGGGAGGGGGCGAAAATTCTGGGAGCCTTGAAGAATGTGTGGAAGTCGAGAACATTATCTCGGAAAGCAAAAATGGGTATGTTTGAAGGAATAGTGGTTCCAACAATGTTGTATGGTTGCGAGGCGTGGACTATGGATAGAGTTGTGCGCAGGAGGATGGATGTGCTGGAAATGAGATGTTTGAGGACAATGTGTGGTGTGAGGTGGTTTGATCGAGTAAGTAACGTAAGGGTTAGAGAGATGTGTGGAAATAAAAAGAGCGTGGTTGAGAGAGCAGAAGAGGGTGTTTTGAAATGGTTTGGTCTCATGGAGAGAATGAGTGAGGAAAGATTGACCAAGAGGATATATGTGTCGGAGGTGGAGGGAACGAGGAGAAGAGGGAGACCAAATTGGAGGTGGAAAGATGGAGTGAAAAAGATTTTGTGTGATCGGGGCCTGAACATGCAGGAGGGTGAAAGGAGGGCAAAGAATAGAGTGAATTGGAGCGATGTTGTATACCGGGGTTGACGTGCTGTCAGTGGATTGAATCAAGGCATGTGTATGGGGGTGGGTTGGGCCATTTCTTTCGTCTGTTTCCTTGCGCTACCTCGCAAACGCGGGAGACAGCGACAAAGCAAGAAAAAAAAATGAAAAAAAAAAATATATATATATATATATATATATATATATATATATATATATATATATATATATTTTTTTTTATACTTTGTCGCTGTCTCCCGCGTTTGCGAGGTAGCGCAAGGAAACAGACGAAAGAAATGGCCCAACCCCCCCCCATACACATGTATATACATACGTCCACACACGCAAATATACATACCTACACAGCTTTCCATGGTTTACCCCAGACGCTTCACATGCCTTGATTATATATATATATATATATATATATATATATATATATATATATTTTTTTTTTTTTTTTTTTTCAAACTATTCGCCATTTCCCGCATTAGCGAGGTAGCGTTAAGAACAGAGGACTGGCCCTTGAGGGAATACCCTCACCTGGCCCAATTCTCTGTTCCTTCTTTTGGAAAATTAAAAAAAAAAAAAAAAAAAAAAAAAAAAAAAAAAAATATGAGAGGGGAGGATTTCCAGCCCCCCGCTCCCTCCCCTTTTAGTCGCCTTCTACGACACGCAGGGAATACGTGGGAAGTATTCTTTCTCCCCTATCCCCAGGGATAATATATATATATATATATATATATATATATATATATATATATATGTATATATATATATATATATATATATATAAATATATATATATATATATATATATATATTTTTTTTTTTTTTTTTTTTATACTTTGTCGCTGTCTCCCGCGTTTGCGAGGTAGCGCAAGGAAACAGACGAAAGAAATGGCCCAACCCCCCCCCCCCCCCATACACATGTACATACACACGTCCACACACGCAAATATACATACCTACACAGCTTTCCATGGTTTACCCCAGACGCTTCACATGCCTTGCTTCAATCCACTGACAGCACGTCAACCCCTGTATACCACAAGACTCCAATTCACTCTATTTCTTGCCCTCCTTTCACCCTCCTGCATGTTCAGGCCCCGATCACACAAAATCTTTTTCACTCCATCTTTCCACCTCCAATTTGGTCTCCCTCTTCTCCTCGTTCCCTCCACCTCCGACACATATATCCTCTTGGTCAATCTCTCCTCACTCATTCTCTCCATGTGCCCAAACCATTTCAAAACACCCTCTTCTGCTCTCTCAACCACGCTCTTTTTATTTCCACACCTCTCTCTTACCCTTACGTTACTTACTCGATCAAACCACCTCACACCACACATTGTCCTCAAACATCTCATTTCCAGCACATCCATCCTCCTGCGCACATCTCTATCCATAGCCCACGCCTCGCAACCATACAACATTGTTGGAACCACTATTCCCTCAAACATACCCATTTTTGCTTTCCGAGATAATGTTCTCGACTTCCACACATTTTTCAAGGCTCCCAAAATTTTCGCCCCCTCCCCCACCCTATGATCCACTTCCGCTTCCATGGTTCCATCCGCTGACAGATCCACTCCCAGATATCTAAAACACTTCACTTCCTCCAGTTTTTCTCCATTCAAACTCACCTCCCAATTGACTTGACCCTCACCCCTACTGTACCTAATAACCTTGCTCTTATTCACATTTACTCTCAACTTTCTTCTTCCACACACTTTACCAAACTCAGTCACCAGCTTCTGCAGTTTCTCACATGAATCAGCCACCAGCGCTGTATCATCAGCGAACAACAACTGACTCACTTCCCAAGCTCTCTCATCCCCAACAGACTTCATACTTGCCCCTCTTTCCAGGACTCTTGCATTTACCTCCCTAACAACCCCATCCATATATATCTTTTTTCTTTCAAACTATTCGCCATTTCCCGCGTTAGCGAGGTAGCGTTAAGAACAGAGGACTGGGCCTTTTTTGGAATATCCTCACCTGGCCCCCTCTGTTCCTTCTTTTGGAAAATTAAAAAAGAACGAGAGGGGAGGATTTCCAGCCCCCCGCTCCCTCCCCTTTTAGTCGCCTTCTACGACACGCAGGGAATACGTGAGAAGTATTCTTAATCCCCTATCCCCAGGGATATATATATATATATATATATATATATATATATATATATATATATATATATATATATATATATATATATATATATATCTAAATATATATATATATATATATATATATATATATATATATATATATATATATATATATATATATATATATATATGTATATATATATACGTGAGAAGAATACTTCCCACGTATTCCCTGCGTGTCGTAGAAGGCGACTAAAAGGGGAGGGAGCGGGGGGCCATGTGAGGATATTCCCTCAGATGCCCAGTCCTCTGTTCTTAACGCTACCTTGATAATGCGGGAAATGGCGAATAGTTTGAAAATATATATATATATATATATATATATATATATATATATATATATATATATATATATATATATATATATACGTATATATATATATATATATATATATTCACCCCTATCCCTGGGAATAGGGGAGAAAGAATACTTTCCACGCATTCCTCACGTGTCGTACAAGGCGACTAGAGGGGACGGGAGCGGGGGGCCAGAAACCCTCACCTCCTTGTATTTTGACTTTCTAGAAGGGGAAACAGAAGAAGGAGTCACACGGGGAGTGCTCATCCTCCTCGAAGGCTCAGATTGGGGTGTGTATATGTGTGTGGATGTAACCAAGATGAGAAAAAAGGAGAGATAGGTAGTATGTTTGAGGTAAGGAACCTGGAAGTTTTGGCTCTGAGTGAAACGAAGCTCAAGGGTAAAGGCGAAAAGTGGTTTGGGAATGTCTTGGGAGAAAAGTCCGGGGTTAGTGAGAAGACAACTATTCGCCATTTCCCGCGTCAGCAAGGTAGCGTTAAGAACAGAAGACTGGGCCTCCGAGGGAACATCCTCACCTGGCCCCCTTCTCTGTTCCTTCTTTTGGAAAATTAAAAAAAAAACAATAAGGGGTGAGGATTTCCAGCCCCCCCGCTCCTTCCCCTTTTAGTCGCCTTCTACGACACGCAGGGAAAACGTGGGAAATTTTCTTTCTCCCCTATCCCCAGGGATATATATATATATATATATATATATATATATATTTTATTATTTCATTTATTTTGCTTTGTCGCTGTCTCCCGCGTTTGCGAGGTAGCGCAAGGAAAGAGACGAAAGAAATGGCACAACCCACCCACATACACAATGTATATACATACACGTCCACGCACGCAAATATACATACCTATACATCTCAATGTACACATATATATACACACACAGACACATACATATATACCCATGCACACAATTCACACTGTCTGCCCTTATTCATTTCCATCGCCACCTCGCCACACATGGAATACCATCCCCCTCCCCCCTCATGTGTGCGAAGTAGCACTAGGAAAAGACAACAAAGGCCCCATTCGTTCACACTCAGTCTCTAGCTGTCATGCAATAATGCCCGAAACCACAGCTCCCTTTCCACATCCAGGCGCCACACAACTTTACATAGTTTACCCCAGACGCTTCACATGCCCTGATTCAATCCACTGACAGCACGTCAACCCCGGTATACCACATCGATCCAATTCACTCTATTCCTTGCCCTCCTTTCACCCTCCTGCATGTTCAGGCCCCGATCACACAAAATCTTTTTCACTCCATCTTTCCACCTCCAATTTGGTCTCCCACTTCTCGTTCCCTCCACCTCCGACACATATATCCTCTTGGTCAATCTTTCCTCACTCATTCTCTCCGTGTGACCAAACCATTTCAAAACACCCTCTTCTGCTCTCTCAACCACGCTCATATTATTTCCACACATCTCTCTTACCCTTACATTACTTACTCGATCAAACCACCTCACACCACATATTGTCCTCAAACATCTCATTTCCAGCACATCCATCCTCCTGCGCCCAACTCTATCCATAGCCCACGCCTCGCAACCATACAACATTGTTAGAACCACTATTCCTTCAAACATACCCATTTTTGCTTTCCGAGATAATGTTCTCGACTTCCAAACATTCTTCAAGGATCCCAGGATTTTCGCCCCCTCCCCCACCCTATGATTCACTTCCGCTTCCATGGTTCCATCCGCTACCAGATCCACTCCCAGATATCTAAAACACTTTACTTCCTCCAGTTTTTCTCCATTCAAACTCACCTCCCAATTGACTTGACCCTCAACCCTACTATACCTAATAACCTTGCTCTTATTCACATTTACTCTTAACTTTCTTCTTTCACACACTTTACCAAACTCAGTCACCAGCTTCTGAAGTTTCTCACATGAATCAGCCACCAGCGCTGTATCATCAGCGAACAACAACTGACTCACTTCCCAAGCTCTCTCATCCCCAACAGACTTCATACTTGCCCCTCTTTCCAAAACTCTTGCATTCACCTCCCTAACAACCCCATCCATAAACAAATTAAACAACCATGGAGACATCACACACCCCTTCCGCAAACCTACATTCACTGAGAACCAATCACTTTCCTCCCTTCCTACACGTACACATGCCTTACATCCTCGATAAAAACTTTTCACAGCTTCTAACAACTTGCCTCCCACAACATATATTCTTAATACCTTCCACAGAGCATCTCTATCAACTCTATCATATGCCTTCTCCAGATCCATAAATGCTACATACAAATCTATTTGCTTTTCTAAGTATTTCTCGCATACATTCTTCAAAGCAAACACCTGATCCACACATCCTCTACCACTTCTGAAACCACACTGCTCTTCCCCAATCTGATGCTCTGTACATGCCTTCACCCTCTCAATCAATACCCTCCCATATAATTTACCAGGAATACTCAACAAACTTATACCTCTGTCGTTTGAGCACTCACTCTTATCCCCTTTGCCTTTGTACAATGGCACTATGCACGCATTCCGCCAATCCTCAGGCATCTCACCATGAGTCATACATACATCAAATAACCTCACCAACCAGTCAATAATACAGTCACCCCCTTTTTTAATAAATTCCACTGCAATACCATCCAAAACTGCTGCCTTGCCTGCTTTCATCTTCCGGAAAGCTTTTACTACCTCTTCTCTATTTACCAAATCATTTTCCCTAACCCTCTCACTTTGCACACCACATACGAAGAAAGGCCACATCCGTTCACAATCGATTTTCTAGTTGTCATGTGTACTGTACCGAAACTACAGCTCACTCTCCACCTCCAGACCCCACAAAACTTTCCATGGTTTATCCCAGACGCTTCAACTGTCCAAGTTCAGTCCATTGACAGCACGTCGACACCGTTATACCACATCGTTCAAATTCACTCTATTCATTGCATGCCTTTCACCCTCCTGTATGTTCAGGCGCCGATTGCTCAAAATCTTTTTCACTCTATCTTTCCACCTCCAATTTGGTTTCCCGCTTCTTCTTTTTCCTCTTTTTCTGGCACATATCCTCTTTGTCAACCTTCCTTCATTTACTTTCTCCATACGTCCAAACCATTTCAACACACCCTCTTATGGTCTTTTCATAATCACACGTCTCTCTTACTCACACCACATATTTTCCTCAAACATTTCATTTCCAAAACATCCACGCTCCTCCTAACGACCCTATATATAGCCCATGTCTCGCAATCATATAATATTGTTGGAACCACTATTCCTTCAAACACCCATTTTTACTCTCCGAGATAACGTTCTCTTTTCCCATACTTTCTTCATCGCTCCCAGAACCTTCGCCCCCTCCCCCACCCTGTGACTCACTTCCGCTTTCATAGTTCTATTCGCTGTTAAGTCCACTCCCAGATATTTAAAACACTTCACTTCCAATTTTTCTCCATTCAGACTTTCATCCCAATTAACTTGTTCCTGAACCCTGCTGAGCCTAATAACCTTGCATTTATTCACATATACTTTCAACTTTCTCCTTTCACACACTTCCAAACTCAGTAATCAAATTCCCCAATTTCCCATTCGAATCAGCAACCAGTGCTGCATCATCGGCGAACAACAACTGACACACTTCCCAGACCCTCTCATCCCACACAGACTGCATACTCGCCCCTTTTTCCAGAACTCCTGCAGTTGCTTTTCTCACCACCCCATCCATAGACAATCATGGTGATATCACACACTCTTGCCGCAGACCGATCCTCACTGGGAACCAAACACTCTCCTCTTTTCCTGCTCGTACATATGCTTTACACACTTGATGAAAAGCTCTCACTGCTAGCAGCTTCCCTACCAGACTTTATACTCTTAAGGCCTTCCACAAATCTGCGTTGAACACTATACAATAAACCAGTAAACATGACAATTTATTCTATTTGTTTTCTTCTAAGTGAGCAATGAGATATTATGATCAGCCAATAAATGAAAAGAATGAAAGATTATTTGGCCAACAAGGATCACAAACGTGTTTACCGAACACCGTTCTGCCTCACGCATGTGTTTTATTTTCACGATCCTGCTGGTGTGGCTGCTGGGGAGAGTCTAACCCCCCTCCCCCACGGTTATCTCCCCAGGAGCGGCCTGGCGGAGAGGCCAGGCAGAGGGCAGGCTGCCAACTGGGGTTCCTCCTGCCAACATCGAACTTCCAGGAAGGAGGTCGTAGAGTGTGAAAGGCCGCTCCAGGCGGAGACAGCGGCAACGTGGATGCTGCCCAGTCCTCCTTCTCCCTCCCCCCCCCCCCCCCTCCCTCCTTCCCCCCCCCCCTCTCTCTCTCTCTCTCTCTCTCTCTCTCTCTCTCTCTCTCTCTCTCTTCCAGGAACTGGTCGATATGACTTGGCTCTCGGCTGGCGTCGGCATTCGTGGGGATCTGGGCGTGGAGCCACCAGCCTTGGCTACCTACAGTACACACTTACTGACGACCCTCGACTGCTCAAAGTCATCCCCGCTTGCATGATACAGAACCAAGCAAGACAGGGCTCTCTCTCTCTCTCTCTCTCTCTCTCTCTCTCTCTCTCTCTCTCTCTCTCTCTCTCTCTCTCTCTCTCTCAAGTCAAACGTAAGTCATGGGAAAACTAACGTAAATCAAATCTTACCTTAAGTCTGACTCACACATTTAGCCAAACTACCTTACTCCAACTGAACCTTTAATCTAAGGAAACCCTTTAACCTCACCCATACCAACCATAAATCATAACCAACCCTACGATATCGATAAATCCTTAACTAGTTCCCTGTAATCCTAATTGGTCTTGAATTCCACAGCCACAGGTGACGTAAGCTCACGAAACCTTAAGTAGATGGTCTTGGATGCACTTACCAAGTTCTTTTGTCTCGTGTTGGACGGTAAAAAGATTGTATACAAACTGTTTCCCTTTTACGTTTTCTGAAACAAGAGGCCAGCTTAGGCCCTACCCAAGGCCATCCCATAAACGCTATGTATATATATATGTATATATATATATATATATATATATATATATATATATATATATATATATATATATATTTATATATATATACTTTTTCTTTCATACTATTCGCCATTTCCCGCGTTAGCGAGGTAGCGTTAAGAACAGAGGACTGGGCCTTTGAGGGAAATCCTCATCTGGCCCCCTTCTCTGTTCCTTCTTTGGAAAAAAAAAAAAAAAAAAAACGAGAGGGGAGGATTTCCAGCTCCCCGCTCTCTTCCCTTTTAGTCGCCTTCTACGACGAGCAGGGAATACGTGGGAATTATTCTTTCTCCCTTGTCCCCAGGGATACATATATACATACATATATATATATATATATATATATATATATATATATATATATATATATATATATATATATATATATATATATATATATATATATATATATATCATCCCTGGGGATAGGGGAGAAAGAATACTTCCCTCGTATTCCCTGCGTGTCGTAGAAGGCGACTAAAAGGAAAGGGAGCGGGGGGCTGGAAATCTTCCCCTCTTTCTTTTTTTTTTTTTCCAAAGGAAGGAACAGAGAAGGGGGCCGGGTGAGGATGTTTCCTCAAAGGCCCAGTCTTCTGTTCTTAACGCTACCTCGCTGAGGCGGGAAATGGCGAATAGTATGAAAGAAAGAAAAAGAAAATATATATATATATTTTTTTTATACTTTGTCGCTGTCTCCCGCGTTTGCGAGGTAGCGCAAGGAAACAGACGAAAGAAATGGCCCAACCCCCCCCATACACATGTACATACACACGTCCACACACGGAAATATACATACCTACACAGCTTTCCATGGTTTAACCCGGACGCTTCACATGCCTTGATTCAATCCACTGACAGCACGTCAACCCCTGTATACCACATCGCTCCAATTCACTCTATTCCTTGCCCTCCTTTCACCCTCCTGCATGTTCAGGCCCCGATCACACAAAATCCTTTTCACTCCATCTTTCCACCTCCAATTTGGTCTCCCTCTTCTCCTCGTTCCCTCCACCTCCGACACATATCCTCTTGGTCAATCTTTCCTCACTCATTCTCTCCATGTGCCCAAACCATTTCAAAACACCCTCTTCTGCTCTCTCAACCACGCTCTTTTTATTTCCACACATCTCTCTTACCCTTACGTTACTTACTCGATCAAACCACCTCACACCACACATTGTCCTCAAACATCTCATTTCCAGCACATCCATCCTCCTGCGCACAACTCTATCCATAGCCCACGCCTCGCAACCATACAACATTGTTGGAACTACTATTCCTTCAAACATACCCATTTTTGCTTTCCGGGATAATGTTCTCGACTTCCACACATTTTTCAAGGCTCCCAAAATTTTCGCCCCCTCCCCCACCCTATGATCCACTTCCGCTTCCATGGTTCCATCCGCTGACAGATCCACTCCCAGATATCTAAAACACTTCACTTCCTCCAGTTTTTCACCATTCAAACTCACCTCCCAATTGACTTGACCCTCAACCCTACTGTACCTAATAACCTTGCTCTTATTCACATTTACTCTTAACTTTCTTCTTCCACACACTTTACCAAACTCCGTCACCAGCTTCTGCAGTTTCTCACATGAATCCGCCGCCAGCGCTGTATCATCAGCGAACAACAACTGACTCACTTCCCAAGCTCTCTCATCCCCAACAGACTTCATACTTGCCCCTCTTTCCAAGACTCTTGCATTTACCTCCCTAACAACCCCATCCATAAACAAATTAAACAACCATGGAGACATCACACACCCCTGCCGCAAACCTACATTCACTGAGAACCAATCACTTTCCTCTCTTCCTACACGTACACATGCCTTACATCCTCGATAAAAACTTTTCACTGCTTCTAACAACTTGCCTCCCACACCATATATTCTTAAGACCTTCCACAGAGCATCTCTATCAACTCTATCATATGCCTTCTCCAGATCCATAAATGCTACATACAAATCCATTTGCTTTTCTAAGTATTTCTCACATACATTCTTCAAAGCAAACACCTGATCCACACATCCTCTACCACTTCTGAAACCACACTGCTCTTCCCCAATCTGATGCTCTGTACATGCCTTCACCCTCTCAATCAATACCCTCCCATATAATTTACCAGGAATACTCAACAAACTTATACCTCTGTAATTTGAGCACTCACTCTTATCCCCTTTGCCTTTGTACAATGGCACTATGCACGCATTCCGCCAATCCTCAGGCACCTCACCATGAGTCATACATACATTAAATAACCTTACCAATCAGTCAACAATACAGTCACCCCCTTTTTTAATAAATTCCACTGCAATACCATCCAAACCTGCTGCCTTGCCGGCTTTCATCTTCCGCAAAGCTTTTACTACCTCTTCTCTGTTTACCAAATCATTTTCCCTAACCCTCTCACTTTGCACACCACCTCGACCAAAACACCCTATATCTGCCACTCTGTCATCAGACACATTCAACAAACCTTCAAAATACTCATTCCATCTCCTTCTCACATCACCACTACTTGTTATCACCTCCCCATTTACGCCCTTCACTGAAGTTCCCTTTTGCTCCCTTGTCTTACGCACCCTATTTACCTCCTTCCAGAACATCTTTTTATTCTCCCTAAAATTTACTGATAGTCTCTCACCCCAACTCTCATTTGCCCTTTTTTTCACCTCTTGCACCTTTCTCTTGACCTCCTGTCTCTTTCTTTTATACTTCTCCCACTCAATTGCATTTTTTCCCTGCAAAAATCGTCCAAATGCCTCTCTCTTCTCTTTCACTAATACTCTTACTTCTTCATCCCACCACTCACTACCCTTTCTAAACAGCCCACCTCCCACTCTTCTCATGCCACAAGCATCTTTTGCGCAATCCATCACTGATTCCCTAAATACATCCCATTCCTCCCCCACTCCCCTTACTTCCATTGTTCTCACCTTTTTCCATTCTGTACACAGTCTCTCCTGATACTTCTTCACACAGTTCTCCTTCCCAAGCTCACTTACTCTCACCACCTTCTTCACCCCAACATTCACTCTTCTTTTCTGAAAACCCATACTAATCTTCACCTTAGCCTCCACAAGATAATGATCAGACATCCCTCCAGTTGCACCTCTCAGCACATTGACATCCAAAAGTCTCTCTTTCGCACGCCTGTCAATTAACACGTAATCCAATAACGCTCTCTGGCCATCTCTCCTACTTACATAAGTATACTTATGTATATCTCGCTTTTTAAACCAGGTATTCCCAATCATCAGTCCTTTTTCAGCACATAAATCTACAAGCTCTTCACCATTTCCATTTACAACACTGAACACCCCATGCATACCAATTAATCCCTCAACTGCCACATTACTCACCTTTGCATTCAAATCACCCATCACTATAACCCGGTCTCGTGCATCAAAACCGCTAACACACTCATTTAGCTGCTCCCAAAACACTTGCC